>NW_004086035.1:0-118214 GCF_000220395.1 Ichthyophthirius multifiliis
ATATATATATATATATAGAAAATTATAGAATTTTTTTATATATTATTTATTATAATTGATTTGTGTCAAAAAAAATATTACACTTGTAAATATTAAAATTAATAAAATCTTACATATATATAAAATTAGAAAATTTAATTAATCTAAGATTATCTTTCTCAATTTATTATTATTTATTTAAATTAAAATTTTTTTTAATTATAATAAATAATTATTTAAAATATATAAATTTTATTAATAATTATTTGTATTTAATCATTTTTTTTATTCGATTTTAAATAAAAAAACAAAAATGAAATTTATATTTTTAATATTATTATTTAATATATATTCAGCTACTCAATAAGAATTTAATATAACAAATTTAAAACCAAGAAAGTACAATAGAATAATCCATTAATACACCCGAAAAAAAATATTAGCTGAAAACAAAGAATAAATATGGATTTATACCAAAAAGTTAATAAAACAACCATTTAATTTAATAGAATTAAAAACATGCTTATAAAAATCTTTCATATACGAAAAAAACTCCGAAGCAGCTTTAATATTAGGTAAATATTCCCTATTTGAATATCCTATATAAAAATCGCATTTTGAAAAGCATTTTGAAGATAAATATTTTTGCTAAAACTATACACCAAGAAATATTACATAATAAGAAAACTTTAAAATACTCCAAGAAATGGATCCTATTGATAGTTATTCTAGAAATTTAAATATTTCTTTATATTATTTTCATAAATCGGAACAATTGTATAATTAAGATGCTCCTATTTATATAATATTTATATTATAATTAGACTAATATGTAGAGAATTTAAATTTATTCATAAAATTAAATAAAAATAAATACTAATAATTAATCATATAGCTTTACGAAGAATCTTAATATAGATAAAGTAAACTTTCAATAAGCTTAAGTTACGCTGAAATGATTCATTGTTTAAAATTATAAAATTAAACTTTACCTTTGGAAAATATGCTAGAGAATGTTTTGTATTAAAAATTGTATTTTTTAAGTGAAAATAATTCTTTTTATTAATAATATTAAAACCATTCTGTAAATAATATTTAGAATAATGATAATAATGATCAATTAACTATCTATTTGAAAAATACAAGAGAAAAACTTGATAAAGTTATCGGTTTTAGCAGTAATTTTTTAAGTAAATATGAAAAAAATTAATGCCCATCTTGTGTTGATGCTTTAACTATAGCAGCAGTTGCTACTTAGGGTTTTTTTCAGAGTTCTATAGAAGATTTAGACGAGGAAAATGAAGAAAATTCAAATTTAAGTGAAGTTTTTGTATGGAAAAATACAGATATTAATTACGAAGACCTTTTAGCTTAAAATTAAATTACACCAGAAAACTAAATTGAGGATATAATGAGAATGAGGGCAAATAACGGCGATATTTAATAATAATTATAATTAGGAGGTGATTACTATATAGGAAATATCTAAAATAACATCCAATAAAATCATTAATAAGCTTTTAATTACTTCCAAATGGCAGCTTAACAAAGTAATCCTTAAGCATTATATTATGTAGGACTTATGTATGCAAATGGGTAAGGAGTACCTTAAGATGGATTAATAGCAAAATATTATTTTGAAAAAGCTTTAAATTTAGGTGAAAAAAATGCGTAATAAAAAAAAAATATAAAAAATATAAATTAAAAAAATTATTTTTAAAATCAAAATATAATTTTATTATTTTAAATATTTTACTATTATTATTAATTTTTTATAAAAAAAAAAATATAAAACAATTATAAATAATTTAAAATTTATAACAAATATATGTGTTTGTATGTGTATGTATATTAATATATTCAAAAAAAAAAATTATATATTATGTTCTATAATAAAAATATTTCAAAACATGAATATATATATATATATATAATATATATATATATATATATATATATATTTAATTATATATATATATTTACCAATATTCATAAATTTTTATTATATATATTTTATTTTTTATTATTTTAGTAACGGAGGTCTAGGATATTTATATAGTTAAGGTATTGGTGTTTCTAAAAATTTAACTCTTGCTGCTAATTATTTTCAGAAATGTTCTGATGATGGAAATGTGGAATCTACCGTTAATTTAGCTTTATTATATTTATAAGGATTTGATAATGTTCCTAAAAATATTCCAAAAGCCAATCATTTAATGAAAAAAGTAGTAAAATAAAGTACTAGAGCTTAAATTTACTTAGCCTCAGTTTACATTTAAAAAAATATGATATTGGACTTTCTTGTGAGTATTTATTAAGTTTATTAAGTGATAAAAAATCTAATTAGAGCAAATTAAATGTATATAAAGAAAAAGCTATTAAGAGGTTCTAGTAACAAAGATATGAAGATTCTCTTATTTATTCTTTGTTTTCTGCTTTTATAGGACTACATAAGGCAAATTATGATGCAGGAGTTCTTTTCTAAAAATATTCACACGAAATGAAGCATTTTAAGTGTGTTTTTAATGATAGTAAATTGTGTTCAATGCTCTTTTTATATAAAGATGGACTTTTAAGTAGTAAAGGGAAAAGCTTTGTGGATGTAGGTAATTTTATGTATGAAGGATCAGTTTCATTTTAGAATAGTTTTGAGTATGCATACTATTTTTATAATATAAGTAATTTGAATCCTAAAAGTATGTATTAAATTAGTTTGATGTATGAAAATGGATAGTTTTTACAATAAAATATCAGTTAAGCTGTTTAGATAAATAGTTATATGATTAATAAAATTTTTAATTAAGAATTAGAGTATAAGTATTTTTGGATTTTCTTTATTAGGTATGTTTATTTATATTTTAAATAGTGTTTTTTTAATATTTTTTATTGAAAATGTTAATTTTTTATATTATTTTAATAATTAATATATTTATTTATTCAATTTAAACAAAATAAAAATTATGTATAAATAAATACACTTATTAAAAAATTAATATTATATATATAAATAAATAAAATTATCAAAATTGGTTTTTTTTTATTTTTATTTATAATAGAATATTTACAATTTTTTCTAAACAAAATTGTATTGTCTTTTCTCCTTTTTATTCACTTATGTTTTGCATAAGAACTTATACTTATATTATTATTGCCATTTATCTTAATTTTTACTGACTAATTTTAATCTTAAGGTATTTGTTTTTCTATTAAGCTTTTGTTAAAAAGTACTTTACTATTTTAATTAGAAAAATAATTGCTTTTATTATTAATATTTCTTTGTATTTAATTATTATCTAAATAATTATTATATACTTTCTTTTATTCTTATAAAACAAAATTATTTGCAATAAATTTACCTTATTAGCTTAGCTAATTATATTAAAAACTACTATTCGATATTTCTTTTTATTACTGATTTTTTTTCTATTATTATTATTATAATAATCTTTATTATTGAAATTCTTATGATTATAAAACTTCTTTTTATTATATTATTTCTTTTTAATATTATGCTTAATTAATATTAACTTAATATTTTCCTAAAATAGCATTTTCTTTAGTTTTTTCAATCTTTTTTTAAAATTCATTTTATTATTTTACAGATTAAGGCTTATTTTAATTAGAACTTTGTTTTTTTTTATTAGGAAAAAGTTTTTTTTTCAAATTATCAAATCCAATAATAACAGTAGTAATATTATCCATTGTTTATTTTGCAAGAGAATGTTTCATTACTAAATCTACTCCATTTCCACAAAATTCATGAGAATTTTTAAAATTATTCATGCTTTTATCATAAACTTAACTCCAAATACTTTAAATACATTCTACTGAAGACAATCTATCAAAAATACCATCACCTTTTTATATTAATATATTTTTTTGTTATAAATATATATTTTTTTTAATTTAATCTTTTTTAATATTTTTATTTTAATTTCATATATATTTTTTTAAAATTTTTACTTGAAATCATAATGAAGTCAAAATCTTCTTCAATTTCAAATTCTTTTATATCTGGAGTTGCTATTACTACTTTTGGATTTCCTCCATATTATTTTAATTTTGCTTCTATATCCCCAAATGTTCTAGTTACCTTTATATATTTATTATACAAATAAAAAATAAGTTTATATAATATATAATTATTACAGATAATCTTCCAGGATAAACTCTATAAGGTCCATATATTTATTAGCTTTAATCATTTTAAGTTTAATTATTATTTATTATTTTAGTTCTTTATAAATATATAAAATAAAAAAAATTAATTATAAATTTTAAAATTAAAAAATTACTAATAAATCTAACCTCCTGCTTCGATTATTCTTTTTTCTTCAATCTCATCTTAAGGTTTGTGATCTCTTGATAATTCGAAAATTTTACTACCACCACATGCACTCATAATAGCTCTACTATCTCCAACATTTGCAATATAACATTTTTTTCCTATTAAACAAAAACAATAATATTTTAAGTTTCTTATTAAAAAAATACCTAAAATAAGTACAATTATAGCACAAGAACCAGATTTATCTATTTTTCCTTCTTTATTTTATTAAGCTTATGTAATAAACTGATTCTCAGCTTCTTTAAATCCATTAAAAATTGCCTAAGTAGGATTTAAAGGGAAATTAGAATCTTTAATAATGAATTAATGTAAATTATCTCTTAAAAAATCTGAGCAAGAAATTCCCCCATGTCCATCGAAAACTCCAAAAAAGGAACATTTTGGCCATTAATTATCTTGATTTAAATTTTAATTTTAACTTTATTAAGAAGGCTTCATTATATTTAAAATGATAGAAACCCTGTCTTCATTATAATCTCTAACTAAACCTTGATTAGTATTTACAGCATAACTTTTGATTATTCCATTCCTTTTTAATGAAAATTTAGTTTTTTCGTAATTAGGTATTTAAGTATTTTTTATTAATTCAAGAGTATTTTCAGGTAATTATTAAATTTAATTAGTTTAAAAAGTCAAATTTGTAATGTTATATATTATATTTTATTAAGAATTATTTGAAATTATTTATGTTTTAGATATTTATTAAGGAATATTTCCTATTTAAAATTTGGATTAAGGAGATAAAAAAGTTTTATTCATACCTACAGGACTTTTTAATTATTCAAAAGAAAATTTTAAATTTTTTTGTTTGTTTTTATATTACTCATTATTATCAATTTATATATACTATTATTATTATTACTATATTTGATTTTCTTAAAAAAAAATATTTTCGATCTCTTTACTTGCATTAGGTAATAAAGATAAGCTTAAAATAGGTCTGGATTCATGTGAAAAATTTTTATTATTTTTTATGAATTTTTAAGAAGATGCAATTTAGATTGTTTGGTTGTTTTATTTTTGTTAATAGAAATTTTAAGACTTCTTTTTTTAGGTAGGAGAATCTTCTTTTTGATGCTTTTAATTGGATTTTTATTTGGGTTTTTTCATATCTTCTTGATATTGCTTATTTGTTGATTTTTGCTAAAGAAAAGCACATTCTTGTGATTTTTATTGCTATTGTGTTTATTTTTGATTTAGGGTTACTCTTTATTATTATGTTGTTGATTGCTAGTCTAATATTGGATATGGCATTTGTTTGGGATTGGTATTATATTTTTGAATGGGAAGATAATTATTTTTTTACTTTTATGAAGGGTTAGGCTCGTATTTTTTAAGATTTTCAAAATACTAATTTGAGCATATCATGTATTTATGAATTTTTTTTTGTATTTTAGATTATTTTTTTATTTAATTTTTTTTTTATATTATAAAATATTTAAAAAATACGTTTTGGTTTATATATATTATTTGGTTATAGATTTATATATTTTTTCATTGATTTTTTTTAAAAAACTCAGTAATTATCAAATTGTTTATAAAAGAAAAGATCAGTATTTTTCTAACATTTGTTTTTTGATTATTGAGTATTAGAAAAAAAAAAATGACAGAAAAAATCATATAATCTATAAAAAAGTAATATGAATTTTATTTTTTAATTTAAATTAAATAAATTAATTTATAATATAATAATAAGAACAATTTTAATAATTTCAAATTTTAATTTTTAATTGAAAATGCATATTTAAATATTTTGAATAAAATAATTAAAAAATCAATTTAAAAATTATATATCTTATAAAATAAATATAGCAATATAGTTAAAAATAAGGAATAAATATAATTCTTTAATATTGTTTTTTATTTAAATAAATTAAAAAAAACTAATATAAACTTACTTAATTTAATATTTCATCTTTATTTTTAAACAAACTTTGAATAATTATAGATAAAAATTCACGAAAAATACATCTCTTATTATTTTACATATTTACTAAAAAGAATTTTAAGAAGTTTATTATTAATTTATTTGTTTTGAATTAATCTAAAAAAATTATTTAAAATAAACTATTTAAGTTTTCAAATATAATTTTTTTATATTTAATACATTATTGTTTTTTGTTTTATTATATTATTATTTATATTTTCGAATTTTTATATTTATTATGAATAATTATTTCTATATATAATTATATTAATTAGGAAATTTTCCTTTTTATTTAAGGATTTAAATAGATAAAGTTTTATAGATATAATATTCCATTTTTATTTTTTAGAAAACGAATTGTATTCTTAATATATTTTTATTTTTTATTTAATTTTTGTAGTTTAATAAAGTTTTGCTTATTATAAATTACAAATTTTAAATTTTATATTGTATCATTTAATAACCTGATTTTAGATTATTTAATTATTTAGACTATTAGTTATAAAAAGAAATATTGTTTTATTGTCTGTAGAAAATATGCAAATATTTTTTTAATTATTATATATTTATTGATGAAAGATAGTAATATGAATATTCTTTTTTATATTTTATACAATTATTTTATTTGCAATAAAAATAAAAATATTATTATGATATATTATTAACTTTTTACTATTATTAATTATGTTTTTTACTAAAATATAAGTATATATATATTCATATTAATATAAATATGTACATATAATTATATTTTTATACCTATTTATTTATATATATATTTTTATATTATTTTAATTTTATAATTTTATATTTTTAATAAAAAGAATAAATTAAGTTAAGAAAAATAAAAAATAAAATGAAATGTGTTATACTTTAACAATTAATAAATAATATTTTTATTAAAAAATAAAATATAAATAAATAATATTCAATAAACAAGAGGTAAACTAACCCTATCTTAAGTAAAATCAAATATATTAATAGGATTAGAGTTATTAATTTAAATATCAATAATTTTTAAAAACGTTAAGAAAGTATTATTAATTTCAATACTTGGAAGTTTTAGTATATTTTCAAAATAAAGATCGTAATACTTTTTAATGTCCTCAGCTTCTAATTATGAAGAAGGAACTTTTTCTAAAGGCAATTTCGGAACATCTATACATCCGCTATAAATTCTTATCAAATGTTAATTCAATTATTACATTTATTAATAAGTTCTATCAATTTTAATTCTTACTATAATTTTTTCAAACAATTCATCATATTATTCTGTAAAAATTAAATATACATTTTAAAATTAATTCATAGAAATTTATTAAAGTCTTATTTATTAAACACTTATTACACATCTATTTAAATTGATTCCATAAGCCATTTTTTCCTTTAAGTTTTTTATATTTAAAGGCTTTTTATATAAATTCATTAAATTAAATTATTTACACAAATTTAGCCCTTTTATATCTAAGTTTTATTCTAATAAGATTTTTATATTAAAAAAAGTAAAAAAAATATATATAACTAAATTATATATTTTATATTACTTGTTTCTTCTTAACTTTTTTCATCAGTTAACCCTTAAAAATTAGACAAAGGATTTGAACTAATTTATAGTTCATTCTCTGTATTTAATACAGATTCTCTTGGGGTACATAATTTTGACTCATAATGTATTTATTTTATAGGATCAAATTAAATAAAATCATAAAGAGGTTTACAAAAATAAATTTTGAATTAAAATATAGACTAAATATAAACATTTAAAGCCTATTATTTTTACATTAGATGGTTTTTTTCGTTAGAATTTAATATAAAATTTATTTGTTAAATTAATTTATTATAATAATGTACAGTTGTATTCAAATATATTTCTAAATCATTATTAAAATTTTTTATTTGAGTCATAGTTTTATTAATTCTCCATTTTTCAATGGTTCCATTTTTATTTTTATGTATTACATCAAATACATATTCAATTAAATTTCCATATTTAGATTTTTCGAAATTCGAGCAAGAAATAAAAAATTCAAAATTATTTTTAGAAAATTCAATTTAATCATTTTGTAATTTAGCTAAACTTTCAGTTTTTTTTAAACTTTTTATAATTACTAAGAAGATAAATTATCTACAGAAGCACAATTATTTAAAGATTTTAAATATTTTTATTATATCGATAATTATAATTTTTATTATTATTATTATTATTATTATTATTATTATTATTATTATTATTAATTTTAATTTTAATTTTAATCTAAATTTTAACTTTTGTTTTAATTTTAATTTTAATTATTTTATTATTTTTATTTATTTTAACTATTTTATTCACTTATTTCATTTTAGCTATTTTATTAAACTTATTAATTTTATTTTTATATTTTTTTATTATTTTTATAAATTTGGTTTTTAATAATATGCTCATAATAATGAATAAAAGGATTTTAATATTCTTTTTAATTAACATTTAAAAAATTTAAAAGTGTTTTATGTATGAAAAAAGGTTTTTGGAATATTTATTTTAGCCAGTTTTCTATTGCTTCTATTCTTTTTTATATACATTCACTTTCTGTTTAGCAATTTTTCATTTTTATTTCTTATAACAAAGGGAATTCTTATTTATTTGTGTCTTAATAAATATTTTTAAGTTCGTTTTCTAAATCTTTTAGTTATTTAAAGCTTTTATTAATTATAAATTATGAATCACCAATTTATGTTATTACTTAGTAATAAATTTTTAATTTATTTCCATCTTCTGTTTTTTTAGTAACTTATTTATTTAAGCCAATTATTCTTCTTGGCAGTTTATTAAAAAGAAACATTTCAATATCAAAATTATTAGTATTTTAGTCTTTATTTTCTTATTGTAATATTTTATTTTCTTTATTTATTTTTTAATTAGTTTAGTCTATTTATGTCATTTAAATTAAATTTTCGGATATTTATTATTCTTATTCTTCTTTTTGTATGTGTATTTTCAAAATATTCATTATAGTTTACGAAGTTTCAATTTTTTCGAAAAAAGTTCTACAAAATGTAGGAATTTCATCATTTGTGTCCATAAAAATTTTATTTTAATCATAAGGTTTATATAATGCATACATAAATAATATTGAGCATGTAAATGTTCTTGTTATATTAAATAATATATCCATTATTTTTAAATCTTCCTTTAAAATAGAAATTATATTAAAGCAAAATGCTGACGGCCAAAATAAACGATGGCCTATTAAAGATTAATTTAAATCCCTTATATATTCTTCCTAAAGAAAAAAATATGTTTAAATATTAATGTAAGGATTTATTTTATTTTACTTTCAATAAAAAACAGGATATAAACCAAGAAATTGCTCCAAATATTTCAAATCTTAATAATAAACTATATTCTGAACCTGAGTAATATTAAGAAGAGCCTATTAAACCTACAAAAAATGCTATTATGTATGTAAAATATAAAATTTGAGATAATTTGTATTTTATTTAGTATGTAATCGTATATTCAGATATATTTTATAAATTTAATACGACTATAGGCTTTTGCTTTATTTTATTATATCTTATTATTGAAGAAACTATAAAAACAAAAGATGGAAGTTAAATCAATATATATTAAGTTACGAAAAAATCATAATCCATTTTATTTTATATTTAATCTTACTAAAATTTAAAAAAATTGAAATAAAGCAAAAATAGAAAAAAATAATATAAATATTTTATTATTAAAAATTATTATTTATAATTAATTTTTTAATCAAATATAATACTAAATAACATATATATAATATTTGAAATATCATTTATTATAAGATAAACAAATTAATAAATATAAATAAATAAAAAAATTTAAAATATTTAAGAATACATATATATATATATATTTTTATATATAAATATATTATTTTTTTATATATTTATATATTATTTTTTATATATATATTATTAAATTTAATTTAATAATACTATAATAATTATTATTATAGTATTAAAAAAAATAAAAAGTAAATTAAAATAACCAAAAATATGTATATATTATCAATTACAATCACAAAAATTATTTTAATTTAAATTATTATTATTCTTATTATTATTATCTTTAAGATTTTTAGAATCAATTAGACTTTTAACATATTCTTAATTACTTTATTTATTTTTAATAAAGGAAGGTTCACTAATCAATCTACTTTTTTAATCATAAATTTCCTCCAATAATTTTTAAAAAGCATAACTAATATTAATATCTAACAATGCGCTACTTTCTTCAAATAAAAGATTATTTTCTTTAGCCAATTGTTCAGCTTCTTCCTTAGTAACTCTTCTTTACTAAGGATTTTTTTCTACCAAATCAACTTTGTTTCCGACTAACATTAAAACAATATCATTATCGGCATGCATTCTAATTTCTTCTAACCATTTTTAAAGTGAAATAAATGATTTATCTTTAGTTACATCATATACTAGTAATGCTCCTACTGCTTTCCTATAATGAGCGCTTGTTATACTTCTATATTTTTCTTACCCTGCCGTATCCCATATTTACGCTTTTATTGTTCCTCCTTCCTTTAATGTAACTGTTTTTGTGGCAAACTCTACTCCTATTGTCGGGACTATGGTCATAGGTAATTAATTTTTGACATATCGATTTATTATATGGGTTTTTCCTACTCCGGCATCTCCTATTAATACTATTTTATATATATGAGTATGCTTTTCAGATTTGTTATATGTTTAGTGTTTTTGTTTTTGGCTTGTTTATTGATTGGATTATTGGGGTTAGTCTGGTATTGTTTTTTTTCTTGGGTTTCTTCTTATTATAGTTTTTTTTGTGTTTCGTTTTCCATTTACTTTATTTATTTGTTTTTTTTAGCTTAAAATGTATTTTTTATATTTTTAATTATAAAAATATTTTTAATTGAATATAATTATTATTACTTTTTGTATTTTTCTTTTTAAAAAAAAAATAGTTTTTTTAAAATATTAATTAGTTTATTTTTAAAAAAATATTAACTTTTTTGTAATTCTTTTGACTATAAATATGCATTTTTTTTTAAAAGAAAATAATAATATTTATGATTAAGAAATCATATCAAAAAATAAATTAAAATGCTTTTAATAATATTTAATTTATGTTTAAGTTTTAAAATATAAAATTATGGACACTTTTATTTTATCTATATTTACTTTAAAATTTTTATTATATAAAGTATTTTCAAACTTTAAATCTTTTGTAATATAAATGAGATTAAATTGCTATAAATAATTCAAATCCTAAAGGGCATAAACTGTTATATTTATTATATATAATATATTTATGCAAATAAAATAAAAAACCTAAAAAAAACCAAACAGACCAAATTTGATTATATTACCAACTATCTAAGCAAAACCAAGAATATAAAATGACTCCAAAGAAATGAAGTATAATTTCTTTTATATTTTTTATTTTTTTAAATATTTAATATGATTATATTTATACGTATAATATTAAATCTATCATTAAACATATTTAATCCTACAATCAAAAAAACTAATTCAATTGCTAAAAAAACTATAGTTACAATCATTACTTATGTTATCCTTTATTTAAATTATTTTTGTTTATTTTATTTATTAATAATACATTTTATCTGCTGTATTCCATGCATTACTGTTTTTTTTTAGATTTTAGAATGACGAATAAATATTATTTTCCTTTTTTTTAAAAAAAACTATCTATTTTTTAATAAACTAATATTTATGTACATGAGAAACTAAGATTTGTGATGATATTATTACATGAAGTATAAGCATTATAAATTTTACAGAATAAATTTTTTATGATGAACTCATGAATTTTTTATTTACTTTTTATATTGTTTTAATTTTTATTTTTTTTTTAAATAAAATATTCTTTTTTTTTATTATAAAAAAAATAATTTAAATTTGTAATTTATTAGTTTTAAATAAAAGTTAAAATAATTTTATTTTTGATATAATATTTGTAAATATTAAATAATTTGTATTTAATTTCTAATAATATTATTTAACAATTATAAATTATAAATTTTTTATAATAATCAAATGTAAAAATAAGTTTAAAATTTACATTTAATAATATTATTTATTAAGCTAAATCTAAAATATATTCAAAATTTCGTAGAAAACATATAAAAAAAATCAAAGCTTTTGTTTACATATTTAATTATATAAAATAACCTTAACAAGAATTCAATAAAATAATTTTAATAAGTAATCTTATAATAAATAAATAATAGATATAAAATTTAAATAAAAACAAATATCATAGGAAATTAAATATTTTACATTAATTGATAGCATAAAGATAGTTTCGTATTTAATAATATAAAATAATATAGTTTTAAAATATAAAAAATTAATAAATTAAATAAGAAACAAAATTATTATCTTATGCATTTATTTTTTATTTTTTAAAAAAGGGTCACTTATAAACTAATTACTAGTTTTAAATAAATTGGATAAATTTTATATCAAAATGTATTTTATAATGATTAGTCTATAAAAATATATAAATACTTAGAGTAGATAAATAATTCTTTTACATTTTAATTTTTAGATAATAATAATAATATTAAATATAATTTAATATAATTAGTATTTTATGTAATAAAATAATACAAAAAAAAATTTAATTATTAAATTATAAAGTAATAATGATGTTTATATATTTGAGAAAAAAATTTTTAAGATTATTATTCTATTAATAAATTAAATCTATTAAGATTATACATATTTATATATATAATTTAAATAGATATTATATTTAAAATTTTTTTATTTTGTAAATATAAATAAAATCACAATATAAATACCTAGTATAAATTATTTAAGATTCATAATATGAAAATTCGAATATGCATTGCAATTTTATTTCTATTTCATTTCATTTAATTTAAATAAATATTTCATATTTATTTATTTTTGTGAATTTAATATATTATAATAGCATTCAAAAATATAAGTAAATTAAAACTATAAATTAAAGTATTAAATATATACAAAGTTTCTAATATTAAATATTTAAAATATTTTATTTAACTTTAAATTATTATAACAGGCTATAAAATAGAGATGTTAATTGAAAACATATATATATATATATATAATAAATTTTTTTCCTAATTTATGTTTGAATAAATTTAATTTTTTTTAACTGAAAATTTAAATTTGCAAATCTTTGAATATTAAAACTTAATAAAAAAAACGATTTTAATAAATATAAAAAGAATTTAATAAACAATTTTTTTTTTTATGAGATTTTAAAAAATGTAATAAATAAATTTATTTAATTATATCAATAATATTTTTTACTTTAATAAATATTTTAATTATTTATTTTATAAATATTTAATGAATTTTGTTAGGATAAAAATCTTTAAAATTAACAAGTAATTAAAAAATCTTAATATTTAATAAATCAATAGAATTAAAAATAATAAGAATTTAAATAAAAAATGAAAAATATAAAATATCAAAATCAAAAGGTAATCTTTATTATATTAAGACTAAAAAATAAATAATAATTAAATTTAAATAAAGAAAATAATAATAATTTATATAAAAGCTACTAATCATAATACATACATAGATAGTAATTAAAAAAATATTTAAAATTTGATAATAAATTCATTTCAAAAAAGATATAACCAAACAGAAAAAAAAAGAAACAGAAAAATAAAATTATAAAAAAAAAAAAAACAGAATTATTAATATGTAAAAAAAAAAAAATTTAAAAACATAAAATCAAAGATAAAAACTATTTCGTATTGCTATATAAATTTGAATTGATATAACATAAATTTATATATATTAAAGCATACAAAAATATTATAAATATAAGAAAAAATATTTAAATAATAAAAAAAATAATAAATAAATAAAAAAATAAAAAAAAATTGTAAATAATAACTATAAAGAAGTAAATATATATTTTTTTTAAAAATAAATAAATAATATAAATTCCTTTATTAAATTTAAATAAGAAATATTTAAATTTATAATTAAATATTCTAATTTAATCTTTAAATTTAAAACTGATTTAAAATAATATTATTTAAAATTATTAAACAAAATTTTTTAAATTAATATAATATATTTAAAAAAGCTAATACTTAATTGAACTCATATAAAATTTAAAATATAATAAATAATTTAAAAAAATTAAAAAACTTTCATTTTTTAATTAAAAGCATTATTTTAATCTATAATCATAAAAATGAAACAACTAAATATATATATATATATATATATATATATATATATATATATATATATATATATATATATATAATTTATTTATATATTTAAATAATATAAAAAAAAGAAAAACGGTATATAAAACATAAATAATATCTGTATAAATAAACAACAGTTTTAATTAAAAAATTATTATATTGTAAAAAAATAAAATAAATAACATGTTATAACCTTCTCTTTTCTAGCAACAATTACCAATATAAAATATTTAACATTTATCCTCACCTCTGCATTAAATTCCTCATAATTTACAATAGACTCCTCATAATATATAACATATTCCATCTTTTCACTAAATGCAATCTGTTTATTCTTTAACTCCTTAATAACCTGCTAATTTTCAATAAGTTTCATTTTAATCTAATTAAAATCATTTATTAAATAGCCCTAACGCTTTATTTAGTAATTTTGCTCCTTCTATTACGAATTCTTAGGCAAAGAAAATTGCTGGCGAATATATTGATAAATCTCCTAGTGTCTAATATATAAAAAAAGGAGAATAATCAGATGGATATTTTAGAGATATTGAAAGTATTGAAGTAATAAGAGTATAATCTACTAGGTTATTAAATTTAGAGGAAAAAGTAGATATATTAGAAAAAGAAATTGCAAGATAATCAAATATTTTAGAAGAAAAAATGAATGAAGTATAAAATTGGTAAAACAATTACGAATAATTAGAAAAAAATAGAGGTAAAATTATATGTATTTTTAAAAAAATATATATGTATATATATATAAATATATATTTATATATATACATATTTATATATTTATAAATAAATAGCTAAAGTTGAAGAATAAGTAGATAATGAACTTACAATGAATGATTTTTAAAAAATAGAAGATATTAGAATCAAATAAAAAAAAAATGAACAAGAAATTAATTAAATTTTATAAGAAATTGAATAATAAAATAATGATATTAATTATTGGAAAACTTAATGTGAAAATAATGAAAATAATATGATGGTTTTAAAAAGACTCTAAGATAAGTAGGAATATTTGAGTAAAATTAATAAAAACTTGAATTAAGATATATTAAGTGTTACAAGAAAAAAATGAATAGTTTTTTTATATTAAATATTAAATATATATATATATATATATATATATATATATATATATATATATATATATATATATATAAATTAGTATTCATTCAAATTTAATTTTTTCTTTTAATAATTATATATATATATTTTAATTACAATAATTTTTTTTTTTTTATATTTAAATAAAAAATTTATAGATAAATATTTATATTTAATTATAATATAAATTTTATTCATTTTCCTAAAAGTGCATTTCTTATTTAAATTTTTTGTCTGAACTATTTTACATTTTTTTTCTTTTTAATTTTTTTATTAATCTCTTTAATAATAATTGTATAATTATCTAAAGGATAATAAATTTTATATTCCTTTGCAAAATCAAAATCTATAATATAAATTGACTCTTGAATTTATTAAATAGATATTAAAGACTTATATTCATTTTATTATTAATTGTATAATAATTGATTAAATTTCTATTAATTATTATTAAATTATTAATTATAAATATATTATTAAACAGCAAATTATTAATTTTGTTTAAATTCACTTTTTTTTTAAATGAAAAATCTTTATTTTATTATAATTATTTACTCATAATTTCATGATTTTTTTATTTATAAAAATTATAATCTATATTATTAAAAGTATCTGATTTATTATTATTTTGATTAAAAAATTTAAATTAAATATTTTATTTATTTATTTTTTTTAAAAATTTATCATTTTATTCTTAAAACTCCTAACTTTAAATTTTTCTTATTTTGTTTCTTAAATATAAAACTTTAGACCTTAACCAATATCAATTAAGCTCGTAATTTCGTTATCTATTTACTTTCCTTATTTTAAAGATAATATATCGCCCTTTTATAAGTCTTTTTATTTTTCGGAAATACTATTAATTGAGTTATCTATTTCATCGTATTTATCTTCTTCTTCATAATCAAAAATAAAAGTATTTTCTTCATCTAGTTTAATAGCCTTTGCTTATTTGTAAAATGTAAAATCGTCTTATTAATAGGCTAAATTCAATTCTGTAAATGTTTTTTCCATTTCTTCTTAACTTTAGTTTGCTAGTTATTTTCTTTTAATTTTAGATAAAATATCTATTCTTTTCATTTTTAATAATTATGAGTTTTAAGATGAATAGATAAGTGTGTTTATTATAATTTTTTTCCTTTCTTATTATTTTCTTGGTTATTAATAAGAATGAAGATGTTTTAAAATAAAAATCTCCTTCTTTTTCACAAAATGTATAGATGGACATCCAATAATTCCATGTCCGAATTTTTTACAACTAAAACATTATTCATTTTTTATATTTATTTTTTATTAAAAACTATTCTAATCTCTTATATAACAAAATCTTTCCTTTTTTTAAGATATAAATATAAATTTAAATATATTTATATGTATACATAATCAACTGGAAATTATTTAATAATAGTTAAAAAATCTTCAATTAATAAATATGCAAATGTACAATTACTTAAAGCAACTAAACTAATTTCTCTTGGTTATTTTGTCATAAAGCCTTTAGCTCCTATATCGCCTTTCTAAAAAAATTTAAAAAAAAAAATTAAAACAAGTATTATTTTACAATGTTTTATACTTTATTTTGTTACATCAATTTTTATTAATTAAATATTATTTAAAGTTGAATGTTCTACACATAATTAAGCTGTGCCTTTTGTAATTATTAAAAGCTTAGTATCATATGAGTTTTTCTAAAATATAGTTTCCCCTTTTAAATATTACACTTCTTTAGTAATTAATGTCAATTCATTTATAAATTCTTCTGAAAAATTTCCATTTAAAAAAGACGATGTTTTTAAAGCTTTCCCATAGTAATTTTACTTGACTTCCTGTTATAATTCAGTTGATAGTTAATTCAAAATTTCTTCACTTTATTCTTAATTTTATCCTCTTTCTAAATAATAGTAATTCAAATATTAAAATACTTTACTTTATAATTATTAATCAATATCTCTATTTCTCATATATTAACTCATTTAATGCTTTACAATTCTCAATATTTATTTTTTAAATAAAAAAAAGAAATAAAAAAAAAGAAATACCTATAATTAGCTGATCTTGCCGCAATTTCAGAAAAAATATTCCCAATAGTATTAACTGAATAAGCAAATACTGCGCACGAAATCAAAGTCATAAAAATAACATAAATCCTTTCATAATTAGTCTAAGGAGTGATATCTCCATAACCAACAGTAATCATAGTAATAAAGCTAAAATAAAGGCTATAAATATAATGAGTTACCCATTATTCATTAATAATTTCATATTTTTTTAACCAATTAGTACTATTGGGACTAGCAGATTATTAAATATAAGCAACCAAAGTAAACCCACATCCACAAAAGTGTGCCATAGTAAAAATCAAAATAAATAATTTTAGTAAAGTCCATAAAGAAGGGAAACTTTAAATATATTAAGATCGTTCTTCGAATTATCTTAATTATAAAAAGAAGTTATATATCCGAATTAAAAATAGAAATTTTAAAGATGGTACTATTTATGAAAATGCGAAGCCTAAAGCAGTTACAAAATCTAACCAAAATTAAAATCCTATGTAATTATGGATTATTTCTTATTTAGATGTGACAATATGACCTTCTTTGTAAAAACCAGTGTTAAAATTTAAAATTATTTCTATTAAAAAAGCTAATAAAGGAATTAAATAAAAAATTATTTAATAGTATAGGGAATTTTATAAATCTTCTGTATATATAAATTGCAAAGGAACATCATATAAATTTATTAAATAAATTAACTTTTTTATTGTTTTTTATTTATTTTTTTAGAATAATATTTTATATATAAAGTTTTTTATTTACTATTAATATTCCTTTCCAAAATACAAATAATCTACTGTCAGGAGAATACGATTTTTATTTTAAAAAGTAACTATATAATAGTTTAAAATATTAATATACATTAGTTATAAGGAAATTTTTAGATTTTTCAATTAGATAATAAGAATTATCATTAATAATTTGTAATTAAAATTTGGATAAATTATTTAGATCGTATTTTGTAATTACTTCTTTCATTTTATTATTAAATTTTTTTACTATATTCATTTATTTCATATGGCTTATAAAATTTACTGTTTTGGGTGAATTAGGAGAAACGTTATTTTAATTAATAAAATTCCTTATTATTTTATTTTTTTATATTAAATAATTATCATTATCTGTAGATGTAAAATTTTTTCTATGGTATTTTTTTATTCGACTATTTATTATTAAATATTTGAATTTTACAATTTAGTTATTTATGAACATTTTAAGCCATCTCTCTTTATTCCTTTTATAGTTTTAATAAAATTTACTCTTGATTAATTAGATAAAAATATAGGGCTATTGAAACTGATAATATTCTAGTATAAACTACCCTATAATTAATATTTTTAATCTTTAAATTTTTCTAAAATATAAAAATCTTGTTTATTTTCATTTACTAAATTTTATTTATTTTACATTAGTAGTGTTTCTAAGTGTTTTTTATTAATATTTTTTTATTATATATATTTAATAATAATATAATATAATTAATTATTGTTTTTTTATGTAAAATATTTTATTATAATTTTTATTTTTCGTTTTTGAAATATTAAGTAAATAAAATTATTTATTATTTATATATTTTTTATAAATAAACTTATATAAAAATATTAATAATTTTATTTATAAATAAATTATAAAATAAAAAATAATTAAGTGATAAAAATAGAACAAAATTGTATTTATATACAATTAAATAAAATAAAATCAGTATATTAATAAAAAGAAAATATTAAAAATTAATTATTATAATATTTATAAAATGAAAAAGAATTATATATTAATAAATATAAAACCTAGTTTTAAAAATCATTTAATGAAAAAATTATAAAAAAATAGTAAAATAATAATTATTAAAAATAAAATAAAAAATATAAAATAAAAAAAAAAATTAAAAATTATTTAATATTAATATTTTATAAAAGTAATAGTAACAAAAAAAAATTGAATTATTATAATATTTCAATTTTAATTATAATTAGTAATTAGTTTGAAAATTTTATAAATCATAAAAAAAAAATTATAAAATATCTAAAATACATATAAACATATAAATGTAATATTTAAAATAAATACATATTTATAATTATTATTATAATAAAAAAAATGAATTAATATTTATAATATATAAATATTTTTTATATATAAAAATCAATAAAAAAAAATATATTTATATAATAATAATATATATATATATAAACAAAATGTCAAAATATTTATTTATATTACAAAATAAAATAATAAAAAAAAATATTCGAAGTTTTTTATATTATAAAAATATTAAAAAATAATAAAATATATAAAAATAAAAATAGTATATAATAAATAATAAATAATAAATAATAAATAATAAATAATAAATAATATATAATAAATAATAAATAATAAATAATAAATATTAAATAATAAATAATATTAAACTTATAATTAAAAATTTAAAATATAATAATATCAATAAACAACTAACAATAATAATTTATAATAATAATATTAATAAAATAAATTTTAATTTTTTTTTAATTTTAAATTTTATTTATGGTAAAAAATTATAATTAATAATTTATATATCATAAAATAATTATAAATTATTTTTATAAGTAATTACTAAAAAATAAATTAAAATTATATAAAATAATATTTTTTAGATAAATTTAATTTATTATAAAATAATATTTTTAAAATATATAATATACATAAATTAATAAATAATATATATTATTTTTTAAAAATCAGTTTTATTATATAATTAATTAATTTATATTTTTTATATTTTCTTTTGTTTTTTCAACTTCTACTTCTAAATTAAGAACTTTATAAATTGCAAATATAGCCTTTTATTTAAATATTTTTTTTAAAAATTTTAATAAAATATTATTTTACTTAAGGATTTAAATTATAATTAATATTTTCTTAAATAACTTAATCTATTTCATCTTAGTCTTTTTCACTTAAATCTTTATCACTCTTATAAAAATTATAAATATATTTTATAATAATATAAATAATAAAAATAATAATTTATTTTACATTCAATTTTTATCTAAAAAATGTAAACATTATATCAAATTTTTATTAACCGAAAATAGTTATGCACTCCTTTTATTTTAAAGATAATAAATTTTATAATTCCTATTCTCGTTTTATAGATTCATTCAATTTTTTATTTAAATCTTCTTTATTATTAGTTTAATTTTGGTGTTTTTCTTCAAATTAATTATCTTCTTCTTCTTATTTATCTTCTCCTATTTAATTATTATCTTCTTAATCTTCAAAATAATGTCCATCTTATTCTTCTTCTTTTTCTTGATTATCTTCTTGATAACTTTCATCATTTTATTTAACTTAAAAAAAAACATTTTATTATTATTCGGTCAAAGGAATATTTTATTCAACATTCCATTGATTCAATTATTTATTAGCTTAAGGTAAATTATCATCTTTTTACTTTTATTTTCATAATTTAAATTATCTCCGAATTCCTTTTCCAAAAAACTATCATTTACAATTTATTATTAAGCTGAGAGAACATGTTAATTATATTTAATAGGACTTTCATTTTATTTTTCTAATTATTAAGCACTATGTATTATTTTTATATTTTTTTAATCTTATTCGCCAGAACTGTCAAAATTGTCAATTTAAAATAAATCATCTTTAAAATTAATTATTTACTTTTATTTAAATATATTAAATAAATATATATATGATTATATATATATATATTTATATATTTCTTTTTATTTAATATTTACCTTAATTTTTGGTTTTAATAAATCAAGTTTTTAATCTTCTTCCTTTTTAGGAGTTTTTATACGTTTTTAATTTAATGGTTTATTGTTTTATTTTACTTGAAATTATTTTAAGTCTGCTAATTATTTCTAGTACATTTCTTGTTTAAGTCGAAGATCTTCTTTTTTTTTAAGTATAAATAATTCTTTTTCTTATTATTTAATTTTTTCTAGTTCTTTTTTTTTTATTTAAAGTTCTTCATATTATTATTTTGTAGAGCTTTTTTTTCCTTATCTTCATTTATTCTTTTTTAAATTTACAATTATTTTTATTATTCTCTTTCTAATTATAATTGTTTTGTTTTTCTTATAAAGCCTTAATAGGATCAATATTATTATTGTGTTTTATATTATTATTATTATTATTATTATTATTATTATTATTATTATTATTATTATTATTATTATTAGGTACAGGAATTTTTATAACTTCTTGTTTTTTCTTTTAAATTTCATCTTTTTTTTCATCTTTTTTTTCATCTTTTATTTCTACTTTTTTTTCTTCTTCTTTTTCTTCATTTTTTATTATTACTTATATAACTTTTATTTCTTCCTTTTTTTTATATACTTATTAATTATTTTCTATTTTTGAAACATCTAATTCTATATTTAGTTAAGCAGCTCTATCTTTTATAACTAAAAAAATATTAAATATTATTACAAAAAAAAAAAAACTTTTTGTTTCCAAAATATCTCTTGCTCTTGGTCTTTTTTTATAATCTCTACATAAACACATATCAACCATATTAACTAAATCCCGGGAAAACATACTAGGTATTTAATCATATCTTCCCCTTATAATTTTCATAATTAAAGCTGGCTAATTATTAGCCTCAAACGGATGTTTAAACGTACATAACTCATACAAAACGCATCCAAGACTCCATATATCCGATTTTTCATTATAAGGTTTTTCCTCACACATTTCAGGCGATAAATAATAGGGAGTTCCAACCAATGTACGTGCGAAATTATCTTAATCTTATAATATTTTGGCGACTCCTAAGTCTCCTATTCTTACATTATTACTTCCTTATTTTGTAAGAAAAATATTCATAGTTTTAATATCTCTATGTAGTATTTTTTTTCTATGTATATAATCTAAACCTAATGTACTAAGGATGAAAAAATGCCAAATTTTTTATTCCTACAAAGGTCGGCCTAATTAAGATTTTAAAAATGTACAAAGGTCGCCTCCATCACAATATTCCATAATTATACACAAAGTACTCTTTTCAATAAAAGAATCATAGTATTTTACTACAAATGGATTTGACATTTAGGAAAGAATTTTTACTTCATTTATGGCTTCTTGCTTCATTTTGGAATTCATTTATTGCATATTTATTTACTTCATTACATAAAATATATTGTCAATTTTACGTTTCACTTTGTATACAATACCGAAACTGCCTTGACCTAGTTTTTAAATTATATCAAAGTCTTTTAGGCTTGATTGGGAATTGTTTTTTAACATATTTTAGTTTTTTTTTTTTTTTTTTATATAAAAAAATGACTTTTTGTTTTTATTTTTTATTTTAAAAAATGGTTTTAGTTTTTTTAGTTTTTTTTAAAAAATAGTTATTTATTTATTGTGGTATATAAAAAAATGAAAGTATTTCCCACAAATTAAATATTTTTTATTTTTTTTTAAAAAAAATAATAATATAATTATTTATTTTTTGTATTGTTATTTATTTTAACTTTAAAAGGAAATATATATTTTTAATTAAATAAAGAAAAAAAAAAATTTATCTTAAAATTATTTTATATAAAATAAAAAAATTACAAATGCTTAAAAAATCTTTGTTAAGGAATAGATTTTTATAAACATATGGAGATATAAAAAAATACAAAAATAAATAATGATATAAAAAATAAAATAAAAAATTATTAAAAATAAAAATTTAAAAAATAAAAAAAAAATTAAAAAAAACACTAAAAAAAGAAAAAAAAAAAAAAATGGGATTAAGTAGAGACGAACTCATATATATGTCTAAAATCGCTGAATAAACTGAACGATTCGAGGACATGTTAGACTACATGAAACAAGTAGTATTAACCGGATAAGACCTATCAGTAGAAGAAAGAAATCTATTATCAGTTGCTTACAAAAATACTGTAGGATCAAGAAGATCTGCATGGAGAAGTATATCAGCAATCTAACAAAAAGAAGAATAGAAAGGATCGAAGCATTTAAATTTATTAACAAATTAAAAGAAAAAAATTGAAACTGAATTAAGTAAATATTGCAATGATATTCTTGACTTATTAACATCTCATTTAGTTAAAAATTCATAAGTAAAATTTTTTATTTTTAAAAAATAATTTATTATTTAAAAAATATCTAGAATTCAGAAGCTAAAGTTTTCTTCTTAAAAATGAAAGGAGATTACTACAGATATATTGCTGAATATGCCACTGGAGATGAACATAAAAAAGCCGCAGATGGAGCTTTGGAAAGTTATACTAAGGCTTCTGAGACTGGAACTGCTGAACTTTCAACTACTCACCCCATAAGATTGGGCTTAGCTTTAAATTTCTCCGTTTTTTATTATGAAGTGTTAAATGATCCATCTAAAGCTTGCAATTTAGCAAAAACTGCTTTCGATGATGCTATTGGAGATATTGAAAGTATACAAGAAGATTAGTATAAAGATGCAACTACTATTATGTAGCTTATTAGAGATAATTTAACTTTATGGACTTCTGAATTTTAGGATGATGCAGAAGAATAATAAGAATGAAGAAACTAATGATTTTTTTTTAAATAATTTTTTTTTATTTTAATAAATATTTTTATTATCTTTAACTGCTAAAGAAGAAGAGAAAAAATAAAAATATATAATATATATTAATTTTAAAAATGGAATATTATTATTATTAATATAATTTTTTTTAAAAATCCTGAAAAGATAAACAAAAACAAATAAAGAATAAATTGATTAATATATTATTATTTTAAATTTAGTTTAAAAAAAATAAACTGAAAAAAAAAATAATAATAAAAAGTAATGCATATAAATATTATATAAAGGTATTTCATAAATTTTTAATATAAATATTTTCAAACAAATAAATTATCTTTATATATATAAAAAAAAATATAATATTAATATATATAATAAAAAAATAAATTATATTACAAATATATATATATATATATATATAAGAATAAATAAATAAAATTAAAAAGAAAATTATTATTAATAACCTTTTAATATATATACAAATAAAAATATATATTTATATATATTTTTATTCTTATTTTTTTTTTATATACAAACTTAATTAACTCATTTATATATCGTCTATAAAATTTCTTTTAATCTATTTTATAATGTTTTTTTTTAATGCTAAATTAATACTTAATGATAAGAATAAAACTCATTTTATTATTAAATATATATGATTTATATAATTTGTGTAATAATTCATAAAAATTAAATAAATATTTATATAAATTAAATTATTTTTATTATTTTTTTAAATATATTTACTTAATTATTATAAATAAGTTTGTATATTAATATATTATAAATAAAATATAAATTCTTAATTATTTTTTAAAAAATAAAAAAAATTAATATTAAATAAATTTAAAATGAGTGAACATGAAGATTCAGAAAACAATTATTAAGAATCTGAATATGAAAAAAAAATAAAATCATTAGATTAATAATCTATAAATTTACCTATAAAAATTCACTTAGATAAACTTGATGTATTATTATAATTTATTAGTTAAAAATAAATCAAATATTTTATAAAAAACTAAGGATATACTTGAAAATCTTGTTTATGATATTGAAGATAACAAAAAATATTTAAATAATTTAAAAAATGATATACTTAATATGGGATTTTCAAATAATGATTCATCAGTTGAATTATAACAATTTGTAATGGAAGAAATTTTAAGAATTGCAAAAGATTTTCGTAAATTAAGTGTTATAGAAGTAGATGAATGTACTTTTTTAAAATAATAAGTTCATTAAATCACTTAGGATAGAATTAGGTTATAATAAAATACACTTATATTAGAAAGTTAAATTTAAGAAAGTGAAAAAGATATAGGATTAAAAGATATTAATGATTGAAACGCTTATTTTTTTATATATATAGCAAAAGCACTTTTTAAAAAAATAATTTAATGTTATTTTATACATAAATATATATATATATATATATAAATATTTAACTGTTATTAAAAATAAAAAATATATTAGCTTATAAAATAATTTTTTTGTAATTTTTAAACTTTGTTTAAGATTAATACAATTAAAATATAAAATATTTTAGTTGTTTTATAAAAATTATATTAAATATATATATAAACATAAAATATTGTTTTTTTGTTAATATAATCTCAATAATATTTTTTTTAAGTAAAAAATATAATATTAATATTTTAATTGAAAAAAGTAAATCTAAATTTAAGTATCTGATAAAAGCCTGTTATAATTATAATTTTAAATTTTAAATTTTCATATAAATGTGTTAAATATATTAAATTTTCTAATGTTCAGAATTCGAAATATACTTCTTTCATATTAAAATGAATAAATTTAATAATTAAATGAAAAAATTAAGTTTTCTAATAAATTCTGTTTAAATGCGAAAAAGTTATTTTTTTTAAAAAAAGTAATATTGTTAGAAAAGCTAATTCAGTAAAAAAAAATATTAGTTATAATTAATTTAACTCTTAATTATAATAGGTTGCTATGACTACTTAAAAGATCTAAAATCTGAACTTTCTTATTATATAACCAAACTATCCTTTATTTTTCATTTGTGAGTAATCTTGCTCTTAGAAATACTTTAAAACGAAACAAAAATAGTTTTAATTATGCAGATTTTATATGATATAAATATAATTATAGTTCTTAAAGATTTTGGTAAAACATAGTCTTTTAAATTAATTTTATTTTATTGCTTTCTCTTTGATATATCTTAGCTTATTTTTATTAATATATAGAAAGATTAAAAAAATTATTTTGTTTTATCTTATTTTTTTTTCATATAGAAAACTTTTAATTTAAATTATATAGACATAATATAGATATATATTTTTTGTTAATAAAACAAATATTAATAAATCTATTAAGATTTTATAGAATAAATATAAAAAATATGTATTTAGATTTATAATTTAAACATTAATTAATAAAAAATTCAAATATTTCCTTATCTTTCATGTTTTTCAGTATTATAATTAATATGAAAAAAAAAATTTAAAAAAAAATTGTTAATAAATAAAAGATTTAATCTATAGTTAAAAGTTAAGATTATAAAATCAAATAAAATCGAAATTATTTTATTTATAAAGCTCAATAACCAGAATATTATAATCAGATTAAACATTTTAAATAAAGTATCAAATTTAAATTTTATAAGGAAGCAAATAGAAGGAGGCTGGATTCATTTTAAGATAAAAATGTTGAAATTTGTAAAACTGAGAAAAATTAAATTATATAAGTAATAATATGAATTTTGTTTTATTATTAAAGACTAAAAAATATTTATATCTATTAATAATTATTTTTATTTTACTTAATTTAATTTATTTTATATATATTTTATAAGATTTTGCTTATATAAAAATAATTATATATTTTTTATTTTTTTCAATTATTATTAATACTTTATTTACCATAAATTTAAAAATACATATATTTTATATATATTTTTTGAATAATTAGCAATTTTTTATAATTTTTGATAAGATATATATTTTACCTAAAAAATAAAAAAAAATTCTTCACTTCTTATTTTCTTTATATTTTTAATATTCAGGATACTTATCATAAAGTTCTTTTCTTTTTTCATCAAACTTTTAGCTAGTTTAATTTTAATAATTAGTTTATAATTCTTATAAGGTAACATTCTTTCTAAAATAAAATAAAAATAAAATATTAACAAAAATTTATACCCATTATTATCTTTAACTAATAATTCTTTTTTTTATTTATTATTTTCAATAAAAGATCTTTTATACATATAAGCAAAAATAATGCAAAAAAATTAAATTCCCACAGCTCCTCCCAAAACATAACAAACCAAATTAAAATTATTTAATATAACATTTTTTATTTTCTCTGTTTCATTTTTACTATTCATTTATTTTCCTGCCCAATCAATAATTTTTTATTTCGAAGTGATTATTAAGGCATCTAAAATTATTTATCCTAAAAAAATAATTGCTAATAAAAATATGTAAATGCTTAGTTTTGCTACCGATTATTTCATATGCTATCCTAATAATGATATTACAAATTCTATAAATCCTAATATTATAATAGATAAATTAAGTAGACTTATGGCTTTTACTTCAGCCCATAGCCAAACACCAACTGCAATTAAGGATAATGATTATAAAAGAAATAAAAAATTTAAAAGATTGTATAGATAATATATGCATTTATTTCCGGATATCATTTTAGTTTTATTTTTGCTTTATTTTTTTATTTATATTTTTTTTATAATTATTATATTTTTAATTTAATTGAAACCATGTATTTATAATAAAAATAAACTAAACCGAAACAATTTAATTTTTAAATTATAATTTATTTTTAATAAAAAGTTTAATTTATTTAAAAAAAAATTCTATATATTTACATTATAAAATAAAAATCTTGCTTAAGATTTTCATTTTAATTAATTGAAATAATAAAAATGATAATAAAATATAATCTAAAATAAACAAATCATAAAAAAACAAAACAAAACAAAATGTTAAACTTTTTATAAAGCTAAAAGAATCTTACTTATCATGAACTAATAAATTATATAATTAATGAAAATACAGAAAATTTTTAAATAACGTAAAATCCAAAACGTTAAAGACCTTTTTCTCTTTTCGAAGACTTGATAATAATTTAAGCATGTGGTGAAAGATAAATACTAACAACAAAAGACTATTTAAATGTATCTAAAGGAGGAAAGATTAAAAGATCAGTTGAAGCTGTTCGTGCAAGATCAAAAAAATATTTAAATAATTTAAAGGAACCTGATATATAATAAATAATTAAATTTTCTATTTAGAATAATGTTTAAGGATATATTTAATTTAAAAGAAATGGAAAAAATGTTTTATTTTAAAATTGTGTAGTTAATTTAAAAAAAAAATATGAGAGATTCAAAGAAATACATAATAAAGAGAAAACTTAAGAAAATGATAAAGAAAATCAGTCTAGTTAAATTTTATAAAATGATAATTTATCTAATTGAATTTTTTTTAA
This sequence comes from Ichthyophthirius multifiliis, assembly GCF_000220395.1. Taxonomy (NCBI): domain Eukaryota; phylum Ciliophora; class Oligohymenophorea; order Hymenostomatida; genus Ichthyophthirius; species Ichthyophthirius multifiliis. Next base: position 28,694 of record NW_004086035.1, read on the forward strand.
AAAAATAAAAATATATATAATTTATATTTTTAATTCATTAAAAATATTCAGTATTTATATTTTTTTATTTTTACTATTGTTCTAATTCTTTATTTTCGAGATATTAATTAGTCTCTTAAGTACTATAATTGCTTACAATGAATGCAAACAAAACTTAATTTCGATCAATTTATCTTTATGTTGCTATTTATTCGATTTCTATATTTTACTCATTATTTAAAATTATTGAATTAGGAGGTAAATCTATTAAAAAATAATAAAATAAATATTTTAAAAACATTGTTTTTTTATTTAATACGAATTCCTCCGTCTATTTTTGTAGTTTATTATATCATTTGTAAAACTTATTGTTGATTAACTTATAATGATTCTGCAAATTATTAATTTGTTTCTTTAATTTATTATATAAGAGGTATAATTAGTTCTCCATTTTAACTTATTTATTAAGCTGCTTGTTAAAACTAAGGATTTTAGTTTAAAAAATAAATTTGCTCGATTGTATGAATATTATTTTATTAATAAATTTATGGATTTTTTGCTTTTAAACAATTTGAAATTAAGTATTCTAATGCTTCTTCAATGTTATTCTAAGAATTATTTAAAGATTATATAATATCATGCTTTTCAAAAGATAATGATTGTTATATTATATCAGCTTCTGTTAAATTTTTTAAATAATTTAATTTTTATTCTTCAACTATTTTATAAGGTTTTTATAATTAACTAAACTATAAAAAATAATTTAAATAAAAGTATATATATATATTATTAATTTTTAACTTTTTATTAAATCATTAATGTTAATTAATCACCTTATTTTAAATTTAATTCACTACATGTTTATTAATCTAATATTTATTTACCATTAAAAATTAAAATTAAATTTCTTTTATCTTAATTAGTTTATTCTTCTAATTAAAATTTTAATTCTTAAACCTTTTGGTAATATATATATATAAATATGATTATATTTAATACAGTTGTATTGCTTTCGAAATTAAGACAGAATAATTATCCTTTAAGAGTTTTTATATTTAATATCATATAATTGTATATTTTTTAATAATTTAAATATAATATAGTATATAGAAGTATACATATAAAAATATCTTATAAAATTAATATGTAAATAAATTATACAAATATAAATATATAAATAATAATATATATAATGTAATTAAATTATAAATTCAAAATAAAAATAATATATATATATATATATATATATATATATTTATAAAAAAAAAAAAAAATTTGTTATTTTAATAAAAAAATATATTGTAAATTTATAAATAAATTAAATATTATAATAAAATATAAATATATATATATTATTAAATATATATATTCTTATATATAATTAATAATATATAATAGTATTTTAATATATTTATTAATTAAAAAAATCATTATTTTATTATTATTATATAGCTACTTATATTAATATATTGCTAATATAATTTTCTTTTAATACAAATAAATAAAGAAATACATTTTCATATAATAAAATATGAGTTTTAGTAATGAAAGTAAAATTAATTAATAATAATAGCCAGATATCAAATTTTCTATATATAATATATCATAAGGTAAGTAAGACAAGTTAAATATTTCATAAGTCATGTTTTTTTATTTTTATTATATTTTTAAGTGAATAAGATGAAAATTTGTTAAAAGGTTTATCATTAAATTTTTAGCTTGATGAAAAAGAAGATAAAAATATTTTTTTGTTAAATAATTAATCTCATTTAAATTAATAGATGTTTGAAAATTAATAATAAGATATTCTTTATAATTTTTAAAAAAATGAGTAAAATTTATAAAAAGAATAGTCTTAAAATATAAATATTTAGAGTAATTAACAAATTTCATAATAATCTTCTACTAATTCTAATATTTCTAGTTAAAATCATGCTATATAAAATTAAATATATACATAACTTTAATAAAAAATTCTTAATGATTAGTAATGTAAGTTTTTAAATATAAAAAAATAAAAATTACAATTTAATATTATTTATATTTTTTATTTATAAAAAAGTTTAAAACCTTGAAAATTTATTTTAAACATAATAATAATAATAACAATAATTAAATGAATAAAATGTATAAGAAATGTGCTAAACCTAATTTATAAAAACAAATCCATAATTTAGAACTCTTTTTCATACAGTAATTCTTTAAAATTTAAGAGAAGTAATGTTAAATAAACCTCACAAAATTAAATTATTTGAATAATTAGATGATGTTGATTTTAATGATATTTAATAAATAAGAAATAAATATTTAAATGAAAATAATTCTGTTTCTTATTTTTGAAATTATAAAAAATATATTATTTTTATATATAAAGTGAATTCATTTTTTTTTATTATTTATAAATTATGTTTTTTTTTTTTATCTAATTATATATATTTTAAAGTAAAAGAATTCTATATAATTTTTAATGATTATTTGATTTATTTATAAATTATAATTTTTTTTAATATCTAACAAAATATTAATTTTTATTATTATTAAAATAAATAAATAATAAAAAAAAGTATGTTTCAACTACTTTTAATAAGACTAATATATATTCTATTTTTCATAAATTAAATTTATGTAAATTTAAGTGACGAAAAAGGCTTAAATTAATAAAAAATGTTTAATTATTAAGTTTATTTTTAATTTTTGACGATTATTTACTTTTTATATGTTTTATTTATTATATTTAGAATGCATTTTTTTTCTAAATATACTTCTTTTATTTTATTAACATTAGAAATCATTAGTTTTAGAATAGATTTTTTATAATAAAATGAACATTTATATTCATTTTTGCTTAATATTTCTATTTATTCAGTTGGCATTTTTATATGTAGTAAAATAAATTATTGTTCTGAAAAAAAAAATTCTAAAAATTATGATAAACTGAATTATTTAAGAAAGGTTTAGAGATGTTTGAGTGAAAATTTAGGTATAAAAGCAAAGAAATATAAAAAAGTTACAAGAAATTGAATTACTTTAAAGGAAAAAATAAAAAAATATATGATTATATATTATTATTTATATAAAATAAATAAATTATAAAAATATTTTTATTATAAAATAAACTTTCTAATTATATATGTTTTATTAAATTTGTATTTTTTTAATTAATATTTCATATATTTATATTAATTCTATTATTTTGATAAGAAAATTCTTTAAAAAATTCATCATCATCTGTATTTGTACAAGATATATCATGTATTTGAAATTCTGAATTATTTCTATATATCTTAATTATAATAACAAAAAAAATTAATATTTTGTTATTAAGAAAAAAAAAACTACAATATTAAAATTTTATAACTCTAAAGGATTTTTATTTGGTGGTATATATGGTGATTTAATTTCCTTTTTAAATAATTTTTCCCAATCAATATTTTTAAAAAATGAATGGTTTTTAATTTCTTCAAAACCTTTTGAACCTAATCTTTTATTAACATCAGTTTGTAGTAAAAAATAAATTAAATTTTTAGCATTATTTGATAAAAAATTGGGAAAATTATATTTTCCTTTAAGAATATCAATATAAATTTAGTATTTATTAAATATTTATTCAATATTCCAAAAGGGGGTTTTTCCACATAGCATTTCATAAATTAAAACACCCTACGAATATAATAAATAAAAAAAAAAAATTAAATTAATTACTAATTGCCAAAAATCACATATTTTATTATGTCCTTTTTATAAAATTTATTCAGGAGACATATATTCTGGTGATCCACATATAGTATACGTTTAATCAGATTCTATATATAATTATAAATTATTTATAAAAATGAATATATATTTATAAATAATTTTTTTATATATATATATATATATATATATTATATATATTGTTTATTTATTAATATATATAAAATATTAATATTTATTAAAAACCTTTAATATTATCTTTAAATAAACTAAAGTCTGTTAATTTAATGTAACTATTAGATTCTAGTAATATATTCTCTAGTTTAAGATCTTTATATAAAATATTTTATTAATGTAGATATTCTAAAGCTAAAACTACTTAAGCTACTGTATTTTCATCAAATTTAGAAAACAATTACAAATGCTTATATAAATCCCCTTCTATAACATATTCTGTTATTAAATATAAATTATGCTTAGTTTAAAATGTATAAAATAAGGATACAATAAATGGAGAAGATGCTTTTTACAAAATATTTCTTTCAGCTAGGCTTTTTACTATTAAATTTTATTTTTTTAGTAATTTTTTCTTATATACTTTCATAGCATAAATTTGTTCTATACATATATATTTAATTTTTGTTTATTTTTTATTTTATTTTTAAAAATTTACTATTATTTTTATTTTTAACTTTATATACATTTGCATATGATCCTTATCCTATATTCTGAAGAAATAAAATTATATTAATATAATAAATATTTAATTTAATATGTATTTAACTTTTAGAATGTAAATGATTTTAATGAAACTTTATTTTATGTACATGAATAAAGTAAATTATCTTCTTCTTTATTGATTATAGAGTTTAAACTTTTTAAATTATCATTTTAATAATTATTATCATTATTTAAACAGACAATTATAGAGTTTCCCATTTTTTTTCTTCTTTTTTTTCAACTTTTATCTTATATGAAATTAAATTTTTGTATATTTAACTTATAATTTTTATTTATGAAAATATTAAAAGAATATATTTTTTATAATATAGAGGTAATGTTATTTATTTCTAATCAATTTGATAAATTACATTTAGATTTTATCTATTTACATCTTATTATTATGAAATTCTAATTTAATGACGTTTATATTAATTAAGTATATAAATTAATTTAGACTTTTAATTTAGAATAATTAAAAGGTAAAAATAAAAAAATGAAATATATAAATAAATTAAAATAGAATAGAAGTGTTAATCTAGGTATATTTTTAAAAATTACAGAAAGAAAAATTATAAAATTTTAATAAAATAAAATATTTTGCATTATATTGAAAATATGTGTATTATGTAATTTAAGATTAAAAATTTAGAAATTATTATATATTATTTTTATTATATATTCAAATTATAATATTTTTAAATTACATATTTAAAATGTTTTTTCTGGAAATGCTGGCTTTACCGAAAAATAGAAAAAAAGTTAATTAATATAATTTGTTATCTTTCAAAACATGAATATTATAGAGAGTTAATAATATATAAATAATAAAATATATATATACATTAAATAAAAGTTAAAATTTATTATATTATAAGAAATAAATATTTATTTATTACCGTATATATATTAAATTAATATATTCTAAATATATTATTTATTATAAATTATTTATATAAAAAGTTAAATAAAAATTTTAAGTATATATAAAACTTATTATATACTGTTTATCAAGAATTTATATTAAATAAATTAATATAATGCCGCCTATGTATTAATTTTATAATAATAAATTAACTTAACTTTTCATATATTATTTATAATTTTTTTTTCAGAAAAACTCATCTTCTTATATACTTAAAAGCTTCAATTTTTATTTAATCTAAATATCATTTTATTTTTCGACTTAAATTTTATTGTTCTTATTATATTAAGGTTTAAAAGTTAATTCATCGAACTTATCTTCCATTGCCTATTCTTATTATTAATTTTATTTTTCCAATTTTTTTAAAAAAGCAAATGCATTTTGGACTTAGTTTTATTCATCATATTCTACATCTTCCATATTATAATAAATATATTTGTTTTCTTTATTTTTATTAGATTATTCTATTTCAAGGATTTTTTGGCATTGTCCTAAAGCATTAAATAAATTTTTTGCTTTATTATTAAAATTTATATCTGCATTAGAAATATTAAAATCAATTTCTTTTCTATCTTATATTATTTATTATAATTCTTTTATTTGCCTTTAATCTGTTATATTAAAATAATTATTTACATCTATTTCTCTAAAATCAGCAGGCTATTTTTATATTAGCTTATCGCTTTATTAAAAACTTTTTATAATCATTTATTTTTATTAAAAATTATATATAAATTAATATTTCTTATTAAAAATAATAATATAAAAATAATTTATTTAAATAAAACTTAAATAATAAATATATATTTTCATCTATTTTTTTTTAAAAAAATAATAAATAAAATAGAAAATAAAAAGTATTTACAAATAATCTAATTAATAAACATTATAAAAATAATAATAATGAATATATGTTTATTATTAATTCTATATATAATTAATATATAATAATATATATGTGAAAAGGACTATTATAAAATACTAGGAATTTCTAGAAATAGTGATTTAAGATAAATAAAACAATAATTTAAAAAAATGGCATTAAAATATCATCCTGATAAAAATCAAAATAACATATACTTAGCAGAATTAGAATTTTCTTAGATAGTAGAGGCTTATGAAATATTAGGCGATTCCTAAAAAAGGGACGCTTACGATAATTTTGGTGAATTTGCATTTAATAAAAATAAATAAAATAATTAAAGTGAAAAAGTTTAAGATGATGTCGAAAATACATTCGATTAGGAATATTTTGAAGACATATTTGATTGCTTTCATAATAACTAGATGGAATTCAAAAAATAATAGCAATAGAATAGTCCTTAAAATAAATAAATAACTAATTTAAGATATTAGAATATATTTAGTTAGTTTTTTATAAAATTAAATAAAGATAGTAAAAGAAAAAACGTTTTCTAAAACTCAGACGTAATTATTTTTAAAATGGAATAATTAAGTAATTTTCTATAAAGAAATTAAGTCTGGATAGTATTATTTTACAACAAATATTAACCAGAGTCTTTAGAAATAATAGATGTTTATAAAAAATTTGCTTCAAAATATAAAGGAATATTTACTGTTTCCAGCATTAATTGTAAAAACGAAATTTCTTTATGTGAAGATCAATTTGAAGTTTTTTATTATCCTAAAATAAAAGCTTTCTCTGCGCATATAGAATCCCAAGGATAAGAATACAAAAATGATATGAAGGACATTCAAAAAATAGGACTTTTCGCATCCAATTTAATGGAAGACTATTCCCAAAAAGTCACTAAGGAAAATTATAAATAATTACATATATAAGCTAAGAGAATAATTGCCCTTTTTACTGAAAAATAATATACACCTATTTTAATTAAGGCTTTCTCAAAGGAATTTAAGGATAGTTTATAGTTTATTATTATACATAGTAGCGAAAAACATTTATTAAAGAAGTTTAATGTTACTTAATTTCCAACAATAGTAGGTTTATATGATGTTAAGAGATATTAAATGACGGTATATAAAGGGGTCAAAAATAAAGAATATATAAGAAAGTTTCTTAAATTATAAATCATAATTAATAATTAGCATATGAATATTAATAAACTTCTCAAATAATAACATTTAGCTAATTAATATAATATAATTATTTTTATTTTAATTGTTTAAGATGTTAAATAGTCTCTTATGTTAAATAACTTGGAAGATAATTACCCCGGTTTTGATTTCTATTATACTTTTTATAATAATATTAATGTAAGGCTTTAGGAGGATTTTTAATATAAATTCCCTAATGCTATTGCTTTATATAAAGGGAAATATACTAAATATTCCAAAAAATTTAAACTTAGTAAACATAGAATAAATCATTTTATAAATCACATCATTGAAGGAACAGCTGAATTTAATTAACCGTTTACTGATGATTTAATATTTATAAAATAATAATAATATAAACATGATTAATGAAAATAAAAACAAAAGAAAACAATATATATATATATATATATATATATATATATATATATATATATATATATATTTAAATTATGTATATATATATATACAAATTTATATTTTATTTTATATATCCAATTTTTTAAATCTTAAATAATTAGATAGAACTTAAAATCAAAAATTATTCATGATATCCATTTTATCAATATTAATAAAAGTTTTACTAGGTTTATTTGAAAGAAAAAAAATTAATTTATTATTTGCCATATATTTGCTTTCACTCAGTATCCATTTATATAAAACAAAAAAAGCTTTTTAGAATATTTTCTAAATAAATTCATTAAATTTTTAAGTTATATAATATATTTTTTTTTATCATCTTTATCTTTGTCTTTATTTATGTTATTTAATTTACTATTTTATCTATTTATAATTAAGGATCTGATTTCTACCTACTATTATATTTTAATAGAGCTTTTGATTTAATCTATTTTTATTGTTTTTAATATATAAATTACATGTATATATATATTGACTATAAAAAATATAATATCTAACATTTCATTCTTAATTATAATTATTAAATATATGTTTATTTTGTTAATTAGTTACTTTCATTTTTATAATTATTTTTTATTTAAATTATATTAATAAATAAAAAAAAAAATAGTATGTTTGTTTGCTTAATTAAATTAAAATCAAGATATTTTAAATAATTTAAATAAATCAATAATAATGTAAATATTAACTAATACAAATTTGATATATATATGATAGCTAATAATATCTTTAATAAATTTAAATATGCTTTTATATAAAATATGTTATATTTAATTAATAATTTGATATTTTTAAGAATTTAATTATATTTATTATGGATAAGCTAATTTAATAATGTATTTTTGTTTAATAATTAAAAATTAGTAAGTTTAAAAATTTTTTATTTGTTGCAATTTTATTTACAAATAAATTACTAATTTTTTTATTTTTATAAGTAATTATTTAAGTATTTTATAAATTTTTTATATTAATTAAAATTTAATATTTAATAATAATATAAATTTTATTTTTATTATTTAGAAGTTTATAATTAGTATATAATTGCATTATATGCATTTTTTTTATTTTATTAATTATAATTTAAACTTAAGAATTAAGTTAAAGTAACAGTTTTTATTTAATAATTACTTGATTAATTAAAATTTAATTTGATATAATATAAGTTATTATTTATAAGCAATTTATATTATCAATTTTTTTATGTGTATATAGATAATTTATAAACATTTATAAATTATCTAAAAAAATTAGAAATAATTATTATTTTTTAATTTGCATATATATTTTAAAAGACTAAAAATTTATGAATATAAAAAATAAATAATTTACAATTCTTTTTTTTATGAATAATTATAGCTAATTTATAAATAATAATGATTTAATAATAAAAAAGTTTATAATATTATAATTATTTTTCATACAAAATTTTAATTGAAATTTATTAATTCTTTATTAAATTTTCTTCAATATTTTATTTTAATAATTTAAAAAAATTAATAATAAATAAAAAAATAAAAAACAAAAATAATTAAATATAAAAAAAATATTTATTGAAAGAAAATATCTAAATTAATAATGTGAATATAAAAGACAAAAATAAAATTAAAAATTAAGAAAAAAATAAATAAATAATTAAAAAATAATAAATAAAAAAATAAATAATGGCCCTTGCAAAATTCCATAAAAAAAAAGTAATTTAATAAAAAGTCTCTAAAAATAAAAATATAAATAATAATAATAATAATAGACTTTAACAAAACCCGAAGAATTCGTAGGTTCTGCATTAGTTGAAATCGAAAACACCAACAATGATTTGAAGACTTATTTAAAAAGTGTTATTTTGACTGGTGTTGAAGAACACACAATTACCAAGGCTAACAAAAAATAAAAAACAGCTTTATTAGTATATGTACATTTCTAATCTTATAAAGTAGTCTAAGCAATTGCAAGAAAATTAATTATTGAACTTGAAAAAAAACTAAAACAAAACGTATTTTTCACAGCTAAAAGAACTATTGAATCCAAATGGGTTAAAGAACACAAATCATAATAAAGACCCAGAAGCAGATGTCTTACATACGTTTATGATGCTCTTTTAGATGATTTATTACTTCCTTCTGTTATTATCGGAAAGAGAGTTAGAGTTAGATTAGATGGAACTTAATTTACTAGAGTGTAATAAATATATATATATATATATATTATTTTTTTATTTATTAATATAATATTTTGTTTTATTAGTCATTTAGATTAAAATGATAGAGATTATTTGGAAGAAAAACTCGATTTAGTTACTGCTATTTACAAAAAACTCACTACTCGTGAAGTTACTTTTGAATTCAGAGAAGATAAAACCTTCCATACTTATAAAAAATGAGGGAATTTTTATAATATAATAATATAGATTTTTATTTAATTTTTTATTGGAAATAAAAAATAAAAAGTCATTTATTTTAATTGATTATTTGCTTTTTTATATATTCCAGTTCATTTATATCTTTTTTTTTAATAAGCTTTTATTTAAATTTTTAGTATTTTTTAGTTATTTTTTTATATTAATATAATCATTTTTATTATTTTATTTGTAATTTTTTTTTTTATATTTTTAAAAAAAATTGACAAGAGTATTTTTATATATATATATATTGATGTTTTTTTCTTTTTTTTTTTACGCATCTATTTAATAATTAGACTTATTATTATATTTGATTAAATAATATTTTATTTTAATAAATTATTGATTAATATTGATAATATTGTATTTATATTATTAAATGAAATATAAAAAGTTATAATTTTTTAATAAAATAATAATAATCTTTTATATTTCTAAGGTTATATGAATATTAATTTTTTCTTCATTTAATTTTAAGTCATATTAAATTTTTGTGGGTTCTTTTCAATTTTTAATGAAGTATTTGGAGATAGGTTGTTAAAATAAGTTAAAAATAAATAAATATACAATTATTAAATAAAATGAAATATATTTTTAAAAAAATATAAAATAAAATGGAAATTTTAATTTTAAATAGAATTAATATTTAAATTATAACAAAAAACATATTTTTATTAAATAAATTTATAAATTTTTATGTATTTATTATAATCATTTTCTCGCTCTTCTTCTTTTTCTTCTTAGTCTTCTCATTCTCTTCTTTCTCCACTTTTCTCTCATTTTTTTTTATTTTTTATTTTTTTTAATTATATAAAAAATAAATAATTTATTAAATAAAAATATCTTTTTAAAGATAAAGCAATTAAATATTTTCTCTCTATATAAAAAAAATATAATTTTACTACTAATTAAAATTATTTTTCAAATATTTATTTATTTAAAAAAATTTAACCTTAATATAATTTTATAAAAATTAAAAAAATAATTAAATATTTCTTTTTATTTTTTTTGAATTAATTAAAATACATTTATTATTTTTTAAAAAATAATTAAAATTTTATTTTTATTAATTAATTATATTAACAATAATATGATATAATAAAAATAAAGATAGAGTAAAAGTGTAAAAAATATAAAAGAAGATAAATTTTATAAAACAGAAACATATAATTTTCCAATAAAAAATGATTAAATTTAAGCTTTTATATAATTTAAAGACTAATTTAATATAAATCTAGTTGATAATATAACTAATGAAAATAATACAATATAATAAATAAAGAAATAGCTTAACTATAATTAATCCGAAATGAATAAAATATTAAATGAAACAAACATTTTGTATTCTTAAAATTATAGGAAAACCTTTTTTAATGTAAAATATTTTTAAATAAATTATATTTTATTTTTTATTTAATAAAAAGATTATGCAAAGTAAAATTAAAGATAATAATATACGAAAATAAATAAAACAAATTTAAAAGACTCAACCAAATAATAAAGAAATTTTACAATAATTAAATAATAATTATTCTGATATATTTGTTGAATAAAACTGTATAAATATAAATTATTTAACTATAAATAAAATAAACATTCCTTTTTCTTTATAAAAATAAAAATAAAGTAAAAACAATTGAATTTTATTTTAAAAAAATCGATTCAAATTCCGCTACAAACCCCGGCTTTTGTGAAGGAGCCACTTTTACTGAAATAAACGGAAATTTATATTTATATGGGGGTTTAGGCGAAACATTAAGGAACGAATTAATGTAATTCGATATTTAGTAATCTACATGGAAAAAAATAGCCTAAAACAATTTATATAGCGTATATGGACATACAGCAAATTAATATAAAGAAAATTTGATCGTTTTTTTTGGAGGATAATCTTCCTTTAGTTATTTGGCTAAACAAAGGATTTGTAGTTGTGATTTATGGTTTTTTAATATTAATACTAATGAATTTACATTAATGAAATGCTTTGGGGGAGTTTTGGAAAAAAGAAGAAATCATTCAGCTTGCATTAAAGATAATTTATTATATATTATTGGAGGTGTAAGAATGCATGAAAGTTATTTTTCGGATATTATTTCTATTAATTTGGATACTTAAAGGATTAAAAATTACGATTAGTAAGAAGCTTTTACTAATGGAATTGCTTTTCATAAAAGTGTAAGTGTTTTTAAATTCAAAAAGAAATTTTAGAATTTAAGACTTATAGAAGAAGGTATTTTTTTATATGGAGGAAAAGATAAAAATGGGAATATTTATTCATAAATTATGCTTTTGAGATTAGGTATAATTTTTATTGATATTTTTTTAATTTTTTTTTTTTTTAAACAAAACTAAAGATGTAGAGCATCCTATTTAATTCGAAATAATCTAAACTTAAGGAAAAATGCCCGAAGGCAGATTTTCTCATTCAATGGATTTAGTCGTAGGATTAAATAGTTTAGTTATTTATGGAGGAATTGGTCAAAATTATAAATTTTTAGACGATTTTTGGATTTTCTAATTACATTTGTGGGAATGGATGAAAGTTAACTGTAAACATTAACACGAGAATTTAAATTTAAACAAATTTGAACACTCTAGTTGTGTTTTTGGAAGCTAAATCTTTATTTTTGGGGGAATATCTAATTAAAATTATTGCGACTGCTTCCTTTATTCGGTTGAAAGTGATTCTTGTGAAAATTAAAAATAAAATAAAGCGGATGATTATGGAGAAAAAAGTGTTAGAAATGTAGACAAAAGTATTGGAAAAGTTAATAATAGTAATTTTGGAATTAATTAATTAAAAAATATTAAAAGTTATTTACCTTATAAAAAAGAATTTAATTAAAGATATTTATATTAAATTTAAGATTAGAAGAAAAATTTTAGAATTAAAAGGTTTTCTAATCATATTTGATTTTTTTGTTAATATCATATATTTAATTGTATTTATTTTCTATTTGTTTAATAAATATTATTTTTAAAAATAAATAAAAATAAAAAACAAAGTAAAATATAAAAATATATTAAAGATAAATATAAAAACAAAAAAATAAAAAAAAAAATAAAATAAAAAAAAATAATTAAGGAAAAAATAATTAAGGAAAAAATAAAAAAAAAATATTATAATAAAAATGAAACACAACAACTAATTGCCTGTATCAACTTTAAGAAAACATCAATAATATAGAATTAGAACATTCTTCGATTAAGCAGCTTAAAAAAAAGCTAGACTTCTTAAAAGATAAACAAAAGCAGCATAACTTTTCCCCAGACCAACTGAAAAATTACGTCCAGTTGTAAGAAAGCAAACCTAAAGGTATTTAATAAACGAATAAAAAATATTATTTTAAATTGACATTTCTTATTTTATTTTTTAAATAACGAAATTACAATTACAATCCTAATTTTATTTAAAAAATAAATAAAAAATAGATACAACAAATCAACTAAATTAGGAAGAGGTTTCACATTATAAGAAATAAAAGCTGCTGGACTTTCTGCTAGATTTGCATAATCATTAGGAATTTCAGTTGATCATAGAAGAAAAAATAGATGCTAAGAATCTTTAGATTTGAACAAATAAAGATTATTAGCTTATGTTAGCAAACTTGTTTTATTACCAAGGTATAAAATATAAATTAAAAAATAAAAAATAAAAATAAAATAAATTAAAAGACGTTAAAACAAGCCTAAGAAAGGTTTAGTTAATGATACCACTGAAAAAGTTGAAGTAGGTTAAGTATAATTAAGCAGTGTAGTCCCTGTTAAATAAGAATCTAAAAGAGAAAAAGCTGTTACTAATTTATAAGAACTTAGAAAGAAAAAAGTATACAGAATCATTAGATAAGAAAAAACCAACTAAAAATGGGATGGATAAAGAAGAAAAAAAGCTGATGAAGCTAATGCTGAAACTAAGAAAACTGCTTAGGCTTAGTGAAGATTTTGTTTTGTTTTTTATTTAAAAAATAAATAAATAAATAAAATAATTAAAAAATGTTTTCTTTTTTGTATTTTTTTATTTTTATGTTAAAGATTTTTTAGTTTTTATTTAAATTTATTTAAATATATTTTTTTTTTTTTAGAAATATTTATATTGCAATTTTATTGTTATAATATTTTTTTTCTATTGATAGAATTATTTTATAATTTATGTTATTATAATTTAATTATTATAATTTATTTTATAATATTTTATTTAAAATAAAAAAACATAATATTTATTAGTATATTATATATATATATATATATATATATATATTATGTTTTTATTATTAATTGTTATTATTTATATATTATTATTATTAAAAATACATAAAATAAAATTAATAAATACAAATTTTTAAGAATAAATTAATTTAGTTTTTATCTAATAATAAATTAAAAAAAGAATAAAATTATAATATATATAATTAAATTTAATTTTATATTATAAATTTTTAGCATTTTATTAAAAATAAATATGTGTAATTTATTTATAATTTTATTTCTTGCTTAATAATATAAATAATTTATTAAATAGATACTCTTAAAAAAAAAATCTAAAAACAAATAAACTAAAAAAAAAAAAAAAAAAAAAAAATGGAAATAGAATTAGAATTACTAAAAAAATTATTAATAACAACTTATTCTGGTAGCTCAACAGAAGAAATTAAATTAGCTGAAGAACAACTTAAATCAGCATCAAATAATACTACTTTTTTAAATTATCTTATACAAATTATAAAAGAAAATAATTAAAATAGTATATTATAATAAATAAAAATTATAATAATTATTTTTTATATATAAAAAAAAAAGAATAATTAGAATAAGCTACATCAAATTATATATAACATTATGTTAGATAATTAGTAAATTAAAAATAATTTGATACATAAATACTTAATTAAACTGCAGAAAAACTTGTGCTAACAATAAGAGAGACATCTTTATCTATTACATCAAAGTAAATTATTGCAAAGGGATTAGCTAATCTAATATGCTTTGATATAAGTAATAAATAAAAAAAGATAATATATGTTGAAAATAAATATAAAAATATATAAATAAATATATTAAAATAAATATTTAAACAAAAATTAAATATATATATATATATATATTTTTATTTATATATATATTTATTTATATTAATTATATAAATTTCTCGTAAATTTTAATTATTTTGTATATAGTCATATAATTTTATATTTATTTTTTAATATAATTTTTTTATCTATATTTATATATTATATAAAATAATACAATTTATTATATATTTTATTTTTTTATTATAATTTTTTTTTATTTTTTATATTAGAAAATGAATTAAAAAATTCCTTATTTGTTTTATCTGTTACTTGGATGCAACAAGATAATTAAGTAAAATAATTTATAATTACTAACATATTTTTTTAAAATATAGTCCTAATTAGCATCAACATTTATAATATTACAAAGTATAATCGGCACATGTTCTAACGTTGATCTTTTAGCTCCTTTTTTTACTAATATAATGGCTCCTTTTTGCTAAGTTGGTACTAAACAATTAACTGAAATAAGTAATTCTATCTAAGCTTTTAACAATTAATAAAGTTCTTAAGAGCAATTATTATAATCTATAAACACGCTTACAGTCCTTTTGTAATGGTCAAACTTACTACATGAATTAATTCATAAAATAATGGATGCCAAAAAACATGACATGATTAAATAAATAATCCAAAATGATATTTTAGCGAATATGATTTGTCATGGAATATGTTTATCTTTAAATACTCCTGAATAAATAAAAGACTGTTTGATTTCCACTTCTTCAATGTTAGCTTTTGATGATAATATGAATGAATTTAAGACTACCTTAGTGAAAACTTTTTCTCGAGTAATAAAATAAATATTAGGTGAAAGAAGTAAATATGGAGAACTTATAGCTAAATCTTAATTTTTAATACTATCAAATTAAATATTACCTATAATAATTAAAGGTTTGATCATTTTCTGTCAATAAACTAGATAAATAGATTAAACTTTGGAAAATATAAACACTTCTTCTTTAATAATCGAATGCTTAAAATTATGTTCTCATTGCTGCGAATAGAGTGAATTCTATCAATTATTTTAAGAATCAGCGCGTATATTATTACTTGAAGTTATTTTCCCACTCATGTGTACTTCTTAAGCTGAATAAGACACCTTTTTGACTAATCCAGAAGAATTTGTTAGATTTTCATTAGATACATGTGATAGGTAATTATCTTATACATATAAATGCGCTTCAGCTAAATTATTAGAGACTATTTGTGATTATATTGATGGATTTGAAACTATTGTTTCTTTACTTTTGTTATAGATTATGAGTGCGAGTATTAGTTGTGAAAATTTAGAAAGCATGGATAGTTAATTCCCTTCGCTTTCTATTTTCAAAAGTACAGTATTCCTTAGTAAGTGTCCTAGGGAGAAAAGAATTGAAACTTGCTTGATTGGACTTTCTGTTTTGTCTTACTTGACTCCCAAAAGATTAGATATTGTAGCCTAGATTGAACTTTTGATTAAAAATTAAATTAATTTTTTCTTTAATAAAGATTTAAATCGTAAAAAATTATTAATATCTATGATATTATTATCATGTTTTTTTTTAAAAAAAAATTAGCCATTATCAAAGCTAGAGTTTGTCTAATGTTAGGCTATTATGCTGATACAATATTCTAAGCTGACACAGATTCATAATATTATCTATAAATGTTGAACTTTTTAATAACTTGTTTATCCCAATAAGGTGAAGAGAATCGAGCAATAGTATTTTAAGCGATTGATTCTTTATAAAATATATACGATGATGACGGTCAAGCAAATAAAGTCAAACAAAATATAAAAGAAGTTTTTTCAACAATTCTACCTTTAATAAAAATCTGCTAATTTAATTAATTTCTAGAAATTATTTTCCATATAGTAAAACACCATTCTGATTTATTAACTTAATAAAATATAATTTAATGTGTAAGAGAACTCACCGAAAGAGTTTTGATTGAAACTTAAGCTTATGAAAATAAAAAAAATAAAGATTACTTATTCATTAATAAATCCTGGAATATAATCCGTCATATGTCTGAAAACCCAAAAATAATTCCTCAATATATTGATTCTATGTTACATGAATTAAAACCTTTACTTTAATATGTATAATATCCAGAAAAAATAGATTTCGATGAGGATATAGTACTTTTGGTTGGGTCTTTTATTAAACATTAGAAAAGTGTTCACCCTATTTGTGGAGAATTAGCAAATTTTTTCCCTAAAATATTCGAGAAACAATAAAGAGTATTTGGATAGTTATTTTTTACTTTAAATAATTTGATTGTATATGGAAAAGACTATTTACTTTAGAATATTAATACTCTATAAGTAGTTGTGGAAATGTGCTTTAAAGCCCTTTTTTCTCAAAGCAATAAATCTAATGATGCTGATAAGGCTGAAGGGGCGACTTTATTATAAATCTTAATGCAAAATTTGGGTGATAGATTACCTGAATAAATATGGAAAGTCGTTTTTGAGAATGCTGTGAGATTCTTTTAAGGTACTGAAAAGTTTAAACACTTTTTTGTTTATGGAAGAACTGCAGGAATCTTTTTGTCTGGATTTGTTTCAAATGTACATATGTGTCATAATGTTTTAGTTAATATGGGAATCTTTAATTAAGTTATTGATTTACTGGTTTCTAAGTTGGAGTATTATAAAAGAGGTTATGATATTAAAGTATTTTTTTATTTTTTAAATGTATTTATATTTATAATTTTTTAGATTTTTATTATAAGTATGAGTAAAGTTATTGAGCAAATAAATGTAGAAAATATTAAAATCGTTAAAATTCTTGATTGTTTAATTACTTTATTACATAAATAAAAAAATGAGGAATTAAAAACTTAATAAAAAAGGAAAAACAATGATGGACATGATGAATGTGATGATTTTGATGACTAAGATGATGAAGACGAAGATGATGAAGATGACGATGAAGATGAATTCGATAATGACGGGGATGATGAAGAAGATGAAGAATACCATAAAGATGTTAAAAAAGAGGAAAATAATTAAGAATATGATAGTTCAGTGGTAATTTAAATATTTTTAATATTTTTTATATATTTTTTTTTTTAAAAAAAGAGTTAAGATAAAGTCATGCTTAAAGATTTAATATCTTCTGTTGTTCATGAAGATGAATTTAATTTCTTTAAAAGTTAAATATTAATAATGAAATAAAAAAATTAGGCGGCCTTATAATAACTTGTGTCTTAATTAAATAATGAAAAATAAGAATTCCTTAAAAGCTTACTTAGTATTTAACGCGTCAAGGTTGGGGATGAACATGTTGTTAGAGTTATTCGTAAATATAAAAGAAAAAATTAACAATCTTGAAACTTCTTTATTCAGTTTTTTACATATGTATAGTTTTTATTTAATTTTATTTTTAATATATATCGAATTGTTTTGCTTTTTAATTTTAATTGTGTTTTTGATTATTTATTTTATTTTATTTTAAAAAGTTGATATAAATGAAAATTTATTTTATAAAAAAAAAAATTATAATTATAATTTTTTTATTTGAAATAAAATAAAATATTATTTATATGATTAATTATAATATATGTAAATCAAATTTTATTATAATATGAAATTAAGAATTTTTAATTATTAGTTATTTACAGATTTTTATAAAAAATATTAACATTAAATTTAATTATTATTATAAGTATTTTATATTTTTAGGTTTTGAATTTTTATCATTAAACTGTATTATTTTTATTAGAATTTGTATATAAAATTAAAATGGTTAAATTAATAAATTTATTTAAACAATGTGTTAAAATTTAAATTTTATAAAGGTTTTTTTGTTATCAAAATATAATATTGTAATTGTTTGTATAATATTAAAAAAATAATAAAAAAAAAGATATCGAATAATTTGATTCTAAAATATAATTTCATCATAAATAATGTATAATATATAACTATATTATAAAATAATATTTACATACATTATTTTTAAAATTAAAACAAATTAGTTAATAAAATGTTTAAAACAATAAAATAAAGAATAAACTTGATATTTATTTTATCTTTATTATCATTAGTAATAACACAGTCCATTATTTTTATTTTAATTATTTTTTATAAAATTAATAATATATTTAATAATATTGTTTTTATAAAAGATATATATTTCAATTATAATTTTTAATATTTTTTTTAAAGAAAAAAAGCATATATAAATATTTAATTATAATTAAGATAACATTAATATTTTGATTTTTTTATTGAATTAATTTTTTTTTTTAAATTGATTCAATATTAAAAACATTTAAATAATTTTATTTTATTTTAATTATTACTTAATTTAATATTTTATACTTTTTTACATAAAATAAAATTTAAATACCTAATTAATAATTTATAAAATAAGAAAATTAATATTAATATTATTATTTTTAATATATCTTAAATAATTTTGTTTTTAGGTCAAATTTAAAATAATTTTTTTTAACTTTATATATAAAATAAAAATGTAAAAAAATGTCAAAACTTTTTTAATTTTAATTAAAATGCAATTAAAAAAATATTATATTATAATGTATTAGCATTTTATTTAAAAGATTATATTAAAATGTAATAAATAAAGTCTAATAAGAATTATAATTTATAAGTTTATATACAGAAAATAATATTAGTATATTTATTTTTTTATATATATTATAAATAATATTAAATATAATGAATTTATGTTATTTATAATATATATAATAATAATTATAATAATATATATTATATAAAATAATATTAAATTTATAATCATTAGCAATCAACCCATAATTTTTTGAAATAATTTTCAAAAAAGAAAGTATTTTTTTCAGCAAATTTAGAACAATTTTATACGCATTGAGTATAAGAATCAGGTAATTTGTCAGAAGCTTTTGCACTGTCATGATAAGTCCACCAGGTTTAACATGCAGTATCAATAGAACCTGATAAAGGAGTAATGCAATTTCCTGTTTATATTGCAACATCATCACAGCTTGCAATGTCGCTTTTATTGGGATCATATTCACATTATGAAGGTTTAGATTAGGCTTAGCAACTTGCCCATTCGAAAAGTGTTCTAGTTGATGTCTTTTTAAATTAAAAGGTGCCATTATTTTTAAGATATAATGATCCAAATGTTAAAAGTAAAGCTATAGAAGCTATAATAATTGGTTTATTCATTTTTTATTTTTAATATTTATTATAATAATTATTTTATTTGCAATTTTATTATAATATATATATAAATTATATTTATAAAGATAAATATATATATATATATATATATTTATATATATATTATAATTATATTTTTTAATAAAAGAATTAATCTAAAATTACTATTTTTATATCCTTTTTTTTATATAATTTAAATAAAAATATTATTTTAATATATATTTAAAAAAAAAAAATTCTTATTTTCTAAAATAAATTAAATTTTTTTTTTTTTTTTTAATACATTTCATTTTTAAAATTAAATTTTAATTTTTTTATCATTAATTTATAAATTTAAATTAATATAATTTATAATAATAATATAAATAAATAAATTTAATTGTATAATATATTTTTATATATATTTTTTTTTAATTTATATTAATTTTATATAATATATAATTAAATATATTTATATTTTATTATTATTTATAATTTTTTTTATAATATATAATTAATACTAAAATTTATTTAAAATTTAATAATATTTTAAGTTTAAAAATTATATTAAATATTTTTTTTTAATTAAACAATATACTACTTTAATATATATTATAATAAATTCTTTTTAAAATAAAATTATTTAATACAAATTAAAAAAAAAATCAATCGAAATTCGGCTAATGTTTCTTAGGAGTACTAATTTATGATTTTTTAAATCCAATCCCATAAGAAATTTAAGTGATTTTAGATAGACAATTATCATTATAATTATTTGAATCAAATCTTTTATTTTTGTGTTAATTTTTTCTAAAATTGGCTAGGACTTGTTTTCTTTAATTTTTCCTCAATCTAGTTTGATATAACTTAATATTCTAAATAACTTTATTAATATTATTATGTGGCAGAAAATATTTAAAGATTTTAAATTCATCAAAATATTATTCATAATTAATATCACTAAAATAATCACTTGTATAAGATTTAGTTTAATAATTATTAATAGAAATTTAATTAATAAGACTCATTAAGTTTTTTTCTAATGTCTAAGAGTAAATTTTATCCATGTTTATATCTTTTTATTTACATATAAATGAATTACTTTAATTAAAACTTGCTTTTTTTTATAACTTTTAATCTAAGTTTAATTCATTTTCTTTCATTTTTTATAAAATTTTCTTGTTATCAACCTACATATTTTTATCTATTTTTCTTGTTTATTAAATATTTAATTCTTTTAAATTTTATAAAATAGCGTGTTATAATTATTAACTTGACTTTCTATTACTTATTTCAGGATTTTAAATTTTAATAAATTTTATGCTTTTTCTTACATTTTCGTTTTCTTAATCATCTATAAAAATTGAAAAATTTTGTTGGTTATCAAAATGATTTATTTAGTTTTCAATCATACTACAATATTCATTATTATATTAATCACTTTTCTCGTTATTTTCAATTTAGCTCTCATTATTTTGATTTGATATTTAATTTTATGATTCGGAAGTATAAGTAGAAGAATAAGAAAGTTCAGAATAATTATCTTTTAAGAATTTTTATAAATTTTAATTACGGTGTAAGAATTTAAATTTTATACAAATAAATTTATTATTGTGTGCTAAAATTCTAGTTTTTATTTTAATAATTTTTATATTTTTTTTTTTGAATATAAATAATAAATTAATTACATTGCTTTTTTTAAAAACTTGTTCCGTCTTTTTACCTATTTTAACCTAGTTTAAGATTCATAATAATTATTTTTAAGAATAATGAATTATTTATCAAATGAATAATGCAATTTATAACAATTTTAAGCTAAATGAGATCTAGAATTGCAAAAGTAGCAATTAGTAGTTATTGGTTAATAATTTTGCTAAAAAATAATTTTTTCTTTTATCATTTAAAATTTTTCGAAATCTTCCTAATTATCTTTTATTATATCTATAAAATCTCTTCTTGAAATCTTATAAAGAGTTGATAAATTTACACTTCTAGCAGATGCTTTTCTAGCTAAACCTGAAAAAAAAGATAATTCGCCAAACATTTAATTTTTTCCTAGTTAATGAATAATGCTTTTGCTTTTATTAATTTATAAATAAAAAATTTCTACAATCCCACTTTCAATAAAATATATGGATTAATCATCAACTTCATCATTTTTAAAAATTATTTCATTTGGAGAAATAAGAACTTCTTTCATCGCATAGATTATTTTATTTAAAGTTTTTTAAGAAAACATTTAACTAATTATTTTTTAATTAGATAAAATTTTAGAATTTATTTCTAATGTTATTTCATCTCGAAGTTTGTTTGATATTTTATTTAGTACTTTTTCCTCTTCGTTTTAATCTCTATTTTTTTATTCTGAACTTAAAAAATATAAATAATTTCTCACTCTACTTTTTAATTCAAAATTCGTATTTTTTCTATCCAAATATCTATATATTTGAAAAAAATTACAATTTTATATATATAATAAATACCTTTGTATTGTAATTATATTATTATTTAATTATTCTTGTTCTTTTTCTATTTCTTTTAGTATACTGCCTATATTATTTATAGAGTATGCAAAACAACAACTCATAACAATCATATTAATAGTCACAAATAAAGCTTCATACATATTAGATGGAACAATATCCCCATAACCAACTTTTTTTATAAAATAAATATATAGTATTTTTTTTTTGAATATATTTATTTTTTAAATATACAAAGAATCTATATTTTAAAAATATTTAAAATTAATTTTTAAAAAACTATTTGTACTTGTTGTCATTGTTGTTACAGACCAATAAAGAGAATATATATATAATTTATATCCTTTTTCAGAGTCTATTTTATATTTAGAAATCCAATTATTTGAAAAGCCTTAAGTTTTACCATAAATACCAATTTCTTTCCAAATTATGCATACTATTTTAAAAAAAAATTATAAATTTTATTTTTAATAAATAATAAACCTATATGAGCTGTTATTATAACAAATAAAATTTATTCGATTAATTTGACTAAATGTCTTTACATATCATTAAATGTAATTAAATTTAAAACGCTTTTTTTTCTTTAAGATAATCCTACAATCTTAATCCAAATCAAGTTATTTAAATATTATTCGTAAATCTGATAACCACTATCTTTAATAGACTTATTGTTGAATAAATGAAGTATTAAATAAAATATTGCAACTATATCTATTAAAAAATAGGATTTTATATATCTAATAGATATTTATTATCTATTTTTTACAATTATATCTTATTTAAAAAAAGCTGTGTTAAACTAAATCATCATATCAATAATAAAAACAATTAAAATAAAAATAAAAGGTTAATGTATAAATACTTATATTTAATATTCATCTTATTCATAAAAATAAACATAAATAGAAAAAATATATAGGAAATTAAATGTGGTTCCTATATAAAAAATATTCCAAAAAATTATAAATTTATCTGTTGGAAGAAAAGTATTTATTTTATTAAAAACATTTATGTAATTTAGTAAATAATTAAAATATTTTTAATTTTGAGTTATTTTATTATTTTAATAATTTGGAAAATAACATAAGTCATCTATTACTTCGAAATCTTACTTTGTTAAACTTTAAATTTTATTAATTTAATTCTTCTATAATAAAGCGTTTTTAAAGCATAATATATGCTATTTAATATTTTTTTATTTTATTTATTAAAATATTGTGAAAAAAACTTATTAAATTAAAGGTGTTTTATTTTTATCTTTGCCATATAAATCTTAAGAAGAAACTAACTTTTAATTTTATATTTTTTAAATTTGCAATTTGTCTTCTAAAGTAAATATATTTTTTCTAGTATTTTAAAATAATTTTAAAGTTTTATTTATTAACAAATTCTTTTCTAAATTCAATTTTTATTATTTTATATCATTTTATATTTAAGGTATATCCTATTAATTATTTTAATCAAATATTTATCTATTACTCAATTTATCAATTTAATTTATTATATAATTACTTTCGTCTTCAAAGTTTTTATCATCACCATCATTTTTTTCATGTTGTTAAAAGTTTTATCTGAATTTTTAAAATTCATATGTTTATGAGTTAATAATATTAGTAAATGAAGGAGGTAATAAATTAGAATTAAGCATTTTATTTTAATTCCTAATAAAATTATGAAATCAATTTATTTTTTATATTAATAAATAAGAAAAATTATAAAATTTTAAATGATAATAATTCGCAATAAATGCTATTTTTAATTAAAAAAATAAATTCTTTTTTTTAAAATAGTTATATATTAAAATAAATTATATTATTAAAAATAATTATTTATATTAAAGTAAGTTAAAAAAAAAATTGTATAAGAATTAAAAACATATATATAAATGATAAGAGATTTAAATAAATTAATAATGATATAATTTATTTTATAAATTACAACAAAAATAATATCAAAAAAAATAATTTTTAAGAAAATATTTTTAATTATCCATATAAGAAATAATAATAAAAGATTATTAAAATAAATTCTAATATAAATTATTAGCAAAATTATTTTATTCCATATACTTTACATATATAATGAAATATTTAAAGTTATTTAAGTATAAATATATTTTTTTATTTTATTTTATTTTAAACGCATTATAATAATTTATCTCATTAATTTAAAAAAACACAAATAATTAAAATATATTAAAAATAGTATAAATTACTTATTTAATTTATTTTTAGTATATTATTTTATTTCTATATTATTATTATTATATATTAACTATTTTATATAATTTTTTAAATTTTAAAATATTTTCATAATTTTTGCAAAAAATTTTATTTTATAAACAAGACTAAGAATATTATTTTATTTTATTTCAAAAAAGTTAAAAGAATTTATATTTAAAAATTATTAAGATTACATTTTTTTAATAAAAAAAATTAATTATATACCATTTATGTATATTTATTAATTTTTAGTATTCTTTTTTATTTATATACAATAAATATTGCATTTTTTTTAAGAATATTTATTAATGCATTTCAACTAGATATTTAAATTAGTGTTAATGACAAAAGCATTATTACTATAAATATAATAAATAATAAATATATTTATATATAATTATTTAATATACATATATATCTTTTAAAAAATATTTAAATAATTTTTTTATATTATTTAATTTTATTTATTTCAAAAAAAAATTATTTTGTGTTTAATAAATTATAATTGTAACATTATTCTAATTATTTACTTTTATTTAATTACCTTAAAAAATATAATTATCTATTAATAAATATTATTTTTATATTTTTTTGATAAAATAAAAATATTCATGGTAATCATATTTATAAATCTTAAAATATACTATAATAATAAAATATGTAACAAATTAAAAAAATTTCTTTATTTTTTTGATGACTATAAATTATTAAAACCATTATTACCAATATATATTATAAATTAAAAAAAATGTTATCATAATTTATATATATAAAATTATGTTAATGATATAATTTATTAAAAATAAATATATTAGAAGACAAATATATTTTTAGAAATAAAATATTAATATTATTTATTGTCTCAATATATAATTTCAATATTAATAATTTTTTTGTGAATTAGATAAATAATATATATTTATATTTATATTATATTTATATTTATATTTATATTTATATTTATATTTATATATATAATAGTTATAAGATTAAGTATTTAAAATAAGTTATTTCTATTGAATTATTATTAATAATATTTATAAATTATATATAAATATTAATATATATATTATCTATAATTTATTTATTTTATATTTAATAATTTAATAATAATTATATATTTTTTTATATATATTCAATACATTTATTTTATTATTACTTATTTAATTATCACTATATTTATAATCTTAAACTTTCTAATTTAAATTTTTATCTAATATTCATTTTTTTAATTCTAATTTTTTATTGTAAATTATTTTCACTTTATTAATTTTCCTATTCATTTATGTCATTAATATTATTCTAATTGTTTTTCTCATCTTCTTATTATTATTATTATAATTTATGTTCTTGCTAATAGAAAATTATTTATAATTATGGAGTTGACTAAATTTATTATTCTTCTAATTGTTATTCAGTCAATTTATTATCATTATCATTATCATTATCATTATCATTATCATTATCATTATCATTATCATTATCATTATCATTATCATTATCATTATCATTATCATTATCATTATCATTATATTTAGTTTTTATTTTTTCTTATAATTACTTTTAATTCTTTAATTTTTCAAGTTAATATAATTTTTCTTTATTTATTGTTATTTTATTAACTTCTAATTATTATTGTTCTACTTTTTCATTAATATAATCATTCATTTTTTCAATACTTTGTTATTGATCTACTTATTTTTTTTATAAGATATATTCTTCATTTCTCTATTACTATTACTTAATTTCTTTACTATTATTAAGTTCATCTTTTCTTAAATATTAATCATTTATTTAATCTTCTTACAATGTTTCTTAGCTATTATATTATTATGTGTCATCAAATTAATAATTTTGTTTAGGAAATTATTACAATATATTTTCTAATGATTAAATTTAGATATCTTATTATTATAATTATCTATCTAATTATTAGGCCTAATTATTATATTGTTCTATTTATTTAATCTATTATTATAATGTTTATTTTAAATCACTTTGAGTTTGTTGTTTTTTTTAAGAATTAAGTATATTTCTAGACTCAATTATATTTCCTTATTAACAAACTTAGATAAATTTTTATATTTTTTGTAAATTTTTTCTTTATTTGATTCTTAATGCAACTTTTAGATTAAAATTTACATGTTTTAAGGTTAAATGCATAAATTAAATTAAAATTAATTTTAAGAATTTTAATATTAATTCAATAATTAATGTTAATTTTTGTTTTTATTTTAAAACGATTAAGTATGTTCTTTTCTTTAGAAGCATATTTCTCAAAATAAAATTCATTTAAAATTTTTTCATTATTCTTACTTAAATCTGAATTTTTTCCTATTAATTGTAAAAGAAAAGGTTCATTTTTCCGATTACTTATTAATTCTTAAAGAATAGTACTATTTATATTTTAAGAAATTGTATCATTTTGTTAAGTATAATAATTTTCTTTTTCCTTATTTAAAACTTTTTATATTTCTTAAATTAATAACTAAATATCCTCCTATTTATCTTCCAAAATATATTTCTCAAAAGGATATAGGAATTAAAAATTTGAAAATTCAATTATATAGTTAGACTTATCAACATTAAATAGATTAAACATAGAAAAAGGAGGAATATGATTTTACATATGGGGAAATAATGTTTAATATTAATCACTATCTAAAATTAAGAATATGAATTATTAATGATATTATTCATATATTTTCTTAAAATTAATAATTCTTTAATGATTATTCTTATCTTATTATTACATATTTAAGGCAAAAACATATTATTTTTTAAGCAATTTACTTTTTTCGAAAAACTAAATTAAATCAGTTTTTTTTTATTATTTATATAAATTATATTGGGCAAAACAAATTTTGTAAAGTCGTCTAATTATTCAAAATCAAATTTTTAAATGTTTTCTTTTAATTATTTATTCGGATTATTTTTAAATGCTTCATAAATTTCAAATTGAGAAGAAAAAAATTGAAAAAATAAATTATAATTATTTTTATAATTCTCTTAATTAATCTTTAATAAATCATCTCTTATAAGAAGTCTTTTTTTATTATTTTCAATTTCAATTATTTCACAATTTTTTAATTTTTAAGAAAAATCGTTCCTTAGCATATATATCTATCCAGGAACTAAATTAAGTTTTTTCATAATATGTTTATTATCTAATATTATTATTTTAGTCTTAGAAGGTAATATTTTTTTTCTTAAACATTAAAATGAATTATCAATAAATGTTTATAAATCATCTTATTGTTGTTAATATAATTATAATTAAGAAGGATTATTTAGTGCTTTTTTAGTACATTTAATAAGTAAAGGCTGATTCATTTTAAAATAATGTTTTATTAATAAATTTGATAAATTTCTTTCTTGTTCATGTAGAATTTTTTCTTCATTAGTATTTTAAAAAATATCAAGCATTTTATAATATCTTTTTATTTTTTTCAAAAATTTTTGATTTTATTGAAAATATTTTTCTTTCCATGTTATATTAACTAAATCTTAGGCAAAATTTACTTTTACAAAGATTTCTATGTTATTAAAATTACTAAAATCCTGTTAAAATATTTCCTATTCTTTAATTCTATTTATTAATTTTATTGATTCACTTAAATCATAATGCGAAATTCTGTATACTTTTATTTATAAATTATTCTTTGCAAATAAATCAAGTAAATATTGGGATATTTTTATTGAATTTATTGCATTTATTTAATCGTTTTATTAAAATGATAAAATTATAAAATTCTCTGTATTTTATTTTATAAATAAATCTATCAATTGGTATTTACCAATTAAGGTTTAGTCATATCTTTCTTTGTTTAGGGGTTGCTCTTTTTAAATGCTTAAGTTTTATGTTTAATTTTTTTGTATTTTGTAAATAAATAATAAGTAAATATAAATGTGCTTATTTTTATGCTTTTTTAAAAACTACTTGAAAATAAAGAAAAAGATTTACGAAACATTTTATTAAAATTAAAAATAATTTATTTCACAAAAAAAAAATATATGCAAATATCTTTATTTTTCTTTCAAAAATTCTTATTTTTTATAATATTTTTTATATAGTTTTATAATTTAATTTATTACAAATAAAATATTCTGAAAATATTTAGTAAATTCAATACTAATAATCCATTATATTTTTAAAAATAAAAAATTAATGAAATTATCTATTTTTAAAGGCAATTTAATATATAAACTACATTTTAAATCTATTTAATTAATTTAGGACATTCGAAATTCGTTTTTTTAGGCTTATCAACAGGAGGATTAGGATATTATTATTATTAATAAACATAATAAAAAAGCAATAAGTATACTAAATAAGATTATAGTTCATCTGATAATAAGAGTTCATAATCGTTAGATTCAACATAGGATTCAATAAAAAATGTTAATTAATTTTTATACAGGTTATTAATTAATTGATTAATTTATAATTAAATTTTCTTAAAAATAAAAATAATAAGTGTATCTGTTAGGCCACATAGGCTAAAATTGTAAAAAGGAGGAGAAGATGCAAATTATGCTGAGCAAAAGTTTATTATTATATAATTATAAAAAATATTTGAAAATATTCAATTTTTTATATAATAAAGTTTAATTGCTGTTGCAGATGGAGTAGGTGGATGGGCGGATAATGGAGTTGATCCTGCAGAATATAGCAACTTATTAATAAAGAAGTTCAAATTTATATATATTAATATATAATTCTAAATATAATTTAGTTTAAGAGAAATATATAACACAAACAAGACTAAATATATATAAAATCCAAAAGAATTACTCATAGATTCAGCTTAAAAAACAAATATATTAGGTTCAAGGTTATATGAAAAAAAAAAAAAAAAAAAAACGAAATGTTTTGGTTTAATAAAAAGTACTCTAGTAATGTGCACATTAGATTAAAATAAAGATATATTAAATACTACTTATATTGGAGACTCAGGATATTGTTTATATAGATTCGACGAAAAAGGAAATATTAAGTTAGAACATATGTTTACTGAATAATAAAAGTCTTTTAATTTTCCTTATTAGGTAAGTTTTTTAACTTCTAAATTTTATATTTTTATAAAGATTGGAGGAAAAGATCATGGAGATAAACCTTAAACTGCATTAAAGTTTGAACACAAAATCAAAAATAATGATGTTTTGATTGTAGGTTCAGATGGTCTTTTTGATAATTTAGATAATACTTAAATTTAAAAATAAATTTAATAGGCAGTGTTAAAAAATAAAAAGAACATTGTTAATGTTTAAAAATTATCTTCAGATATTGCAGATGAAGCTTAAGAAAAATCATTATCTAAAAGTTATGATTCTCCTTTTGCTTAAAAAGCTAGAGCATCAAAACGTTTCTTTTATGGAGGAAAGGAAGATGATATAACTGTGGCTGTAGCTTAAATTGCATTGAAAGATATTTGAAAAAAAAAAAAAAACTACAAATATAAAATAATATATTAATAAAAAAAAAAAAAATTAATATAATTAACTTTATTTTTTAGTTTTTCTTTAAATAGTATTTATTTTGATTTTTTTAAAAAATTTTACAATACATAATAGAAATTTTAGTTAAAAAAAATATAAGAAAATTTATAGAAAATAATAATTAATTATTATTTATGAATATAATTTATCAAAATTGGATAAATTAATAATAAAATTTTTAAAAAATAATATTTTTTGTAAATATGAAACTATTTAATAAAAATAAAATTAATTATAAATTATAATTTATAAAATAAATTTAGCTTTATTTTTTAAAATTTCTATTTTTTTAATTTAATATTTGCTTTACTTTTTTTTTATTGTGTATATAGTCTATATTAATTTAAGTTGTAAGTGATTGAATTTTTTTCATGTTAGAAAAATAGAATATCCAAAATATATAAAAATAAGATTTTATGATTTTATTTATAAAATTTAAATTTATTTTATATTTATATAAGTTAAAAGATTTTTTTTTTTAAATCTTTCTTTTAGAAATTTAATTTATTATTTAAAATAATTTCAAATTTTTAAATTTTTATTTTATCTTTTTATTATATTCGCAATATGTTTTGACAATTAAAATTTTATTGGAAATATTAATAATTTCAATTTATTTTTAAACGTTTTATTAAAAATAAAAAATAAAATAAAAATAATTAATATAAATATATAATAGATAATTATTAATATTTTTACTTTATTTATAGTTATAAAATATTTTTTATTATTTTCAATTTGATAATATTAATATTGTTTAAAAAAATAAATAATGAAAGAAATTTAAAAATAATCTTCTGATAAATACATTATATAATAGAATGTATAATTATAAAAAGTCTAAATAAAATGTTTAAAAACTGCTAATTATAAAGTAATATTTATATTACTTTATTTTATTTTTTTATTTTATTTAAATAGCCTATTTAGAAGAAATATCGAAAAGTTTAAATTGTCTTTACAATAGGAAAAGATAAAATAAAATATGCTAAATATCGTCTAAAGTATAAAAGAGGATTTAAATCTAAATATTAGCATATCTAACTCGTAAAAGAAATTAGACATCTTGAATAAAGACAGAATTTTTTTTAATATAATTCTATTTTTATATTTAACAAACAAAACACAACATTAGAAGACTAACAAACTTAATTTAAATAATCAGGATAAACTTTAGAAATCATACAAAACATATTATAATAGTCTAAAATAATGAATTATAAATTAATTGAATATATATAGAATGAACTAAAACAACGATAACCTGTTAAAAACTATATAAAATCATTTATTTTTCATAAAAATCATAAAAATTTGAATAATCAAATAGTAAAAAACAATAGTGTTTCGAAATTCCATAATTTAAATAGAATGTTCATGCACAACATTATTAAAATGCTTTCTTAAGAAAATCTTGAGTCTTTTGGTATACCGTCTATTATATAAGATTAAATAATATTAATTGTAAAAAATGCAAAAACTGAAGCTTTTAAGAAATATAATTAAGGAAAAAGTAAGACGTTTTTTTATAATCATTATCACTATAATGTGCTTTTTCTTTAGATTAAAGAATCTAATTTGAATTATCTCGAAAAAAATATAAAATATTCTGAAATGCACAAAATTATAATGAACATTTTTCCGAATTAAAATTCTGCGTATGAAGAAATAAAATACTGTAATATCCTTAAATAATATATTTTTAATGTTATTTATAATACGATAATTAATAATATTTAAAATGAAAATTATTCAGAAACTATTAGGTACTAATATGTAAAAAGAGTTATTCAAGGTATTAAAAAATTGAATTCAGGAGAAGCAATTAAAAGATTTTGAGTTTTATTATATATACACGTAAAAAAAATTAATTAAAGACATTAAATTATATTATAATTATTTCCATGTTGAATTAAAAAATTGTAATATTTAGTATAGTATAATTTATTTTTAATTATTTTAATTTATATTAAAAAAAATACATGATTTTTTGATAAAGTAAAATTAAAATTAGTTTTATTTATTATAAATGATTTTTTTAAAAAATTAATTGTTTTATCATGACATATTATTTTATAAAATAAAATAAAAATTATTAAATTTAATTTTATTAAAATATTTTATACTAATAAAAATTAATAATATGAAATAGATATTTAAATTTTTTAGAAATTAATAAAAATAACACAACATATTATATAATCATCTTAATTATTTTATAAAAAAAAATCAGGTTTATAAAACAAAATTAAAAAAAAATCATAATAATTTATTTTTTTACTTACTTTATTTAATTTTTTATATATTTTATATAATTAATAAAAAATGTATTTATTTTAATATCTTTT
Organism: Ichthyophthirius multifiliis; assembly: GCF_000220395.1. NCBI lineage: Eukaryota > Ciliophora > Oligohymenophorea > Hymenostomatida > Ichthyophthirius > Ichthyophthirius multifiliis. The sequence continues at coordinate 61,666 of NW_004086035.1, forward strand.
TATTTTTTAATTTTTTTAAATAATATATTTTAATAAATATATATTTTTTTGATCATTATGTTTTAACAGTTCATAATAGTAGCATATTATTTTTAAACATTATTTTAAAAAATATTTTAAAAAATGAATTTAATTTCATTAATAATAAAATAAAAGTATTATAAAATTATATTAAATAATATAATAAGAAAATAAAAAGAAAAAAGAAATTATATTTTAATTAATTTCAAAAATTAAATAATATTAAAGTTTTATATATTTATTATATTTAATTAGTGACTAATTTAAAAAAAATTAATTTATAATTATTATTGAAAATATATTTTAAATTATAACATATAGTATTAAAAATTTTTTTTATATAATATTATGAAATTATAATTTATATATAAAAAAAAATTCAAATATAATTTAAATAAAAATTTAAACAATATTTTAATTGTTTCATAATGATGTTTTAATCTTATATATATTTATTTATTTTAATTATATTTTAAATTTAAAAAAAAAAAAAAAAAATTATTTATTATATTAGGGATTAATTTATTTATTAATTTGATAATACATTTAATTATTATCATAATATCAAATTAATACTATAATAATACACTAAATATATTAAAATAAATAATTTTTATATTTTATATTTAAATATATTTTTTATATATAATATTTATATATATATAAATAAAATTTTTAAATATTATTTTTTAATAAAATCAAAGTTAATATATTTATTTTATATAATTTAATATTATTTTTTAATTATATAAGATAAAATAATTTTTTTAAATGCATAGAAGATATTTATTAAAATCTATAATTATATTCTTTTATAAAATTTATATTTATATTAATATTAATAAAATAAAAATAAAAATATAAATATATATTTATATATATTTATATTATATATATATCTATATATAATGATATTATAAATAAAAATATTTATAATTTAAATTATTGGCTTACATATTTAAATTTTAATAAAGATTATTTTTAATTAATTTAATTTTTATTTTTTAATATTTAATATACCTTTTATTATAAATCTATGTTTTTTTTATTTTTATTTAGTTTGTATCTTCTTTTTACATTTTTTTAATTTATATTATAATTATTTTAAGTATGTTTATATAAATAATTTGCTATATTTAATTTAGTATATTTTTTTTTAATTATATTTATATTATTAATTTTATATAATATTTTTCTTTGTAAATTAAATTATATCTAAAATATTATAATTAATATATATAAATAGATTAAATTACATATTTTTAAATACAAATAATGAATTCTTAAAAAATATAGTATGAGCTTTAAAAAATGTTGAGCTCATCTGAGACAGCCGACGTTCATTTATGCAGTATTCCAAAAGACAACGCAATAAAAATATTCAAAAAAGAAGCTGCTTTCTATACCGAACTTAAGGCCTTAAATTTATTAAAAGATGTTTAATATGTTGTAAAAGTGAAAGGTTATATAGATGAGAAACCCACATAAGCAATTCTATTAGAATATGCTGAAAATGGTACATTATTTAATTTAGTAGCAAGTAAAAATGGCCTAACAGAAGATGAAGCGCATAAATATTTTGTTCAAATATTATAAGTAATAGATATTATGCATTCAAATAATATAGTCCATAGAGACATTAAACTGGAAAATATTTTGGTAAATTTCAAGGATGAATTATAATTATGTGATTTTGCAAATGCTATATTCCTTAATAATGTAAATGAGTCCACTTTTATCCCTTCTGCGGGTACAGCAGGGTGTAGAGCTCCTGAAGTAATTAAAAAAAAAAAAAATCAAAGCCAATAAGATGATGAAATTATTGATTTAAAAAAAGCGGATATTTTTAGCTTGGGAGTACTTTTATTTACTATGGTTTTTTGTAAATAACCTTTTTCAAAAGCGGATACAAGCGATTTTTTTTTTCTAATTTGGTTAAAAGTAAAAATAAATTCTGGAATTTATTCGCTATTGAACCTTCGAATTCATTTAAAGATTTAATTAATGGACTTATTGCACCTAATCCTTAAGATAGATTAGATATGTAGTAAATTAATAATCATTAATGGATTTAATAAAGACAAGGAAACAAATATTGATTTGTATTTATGATATGAGGTATTTTATTTTTTTTATAATGTATTTTAAAAAATTATTTATTTTCTTTATTGTACTGTAAATTTTTATTTAATTTATTTTATTTTAATTTTTAATTTAATGAAAAACATATTTTATTTTAATTTATTATATAATGATAACCAAAAACCTATTAAATAAAATAATATATATAAATAAATAATTTTTTCTTATTTGATTTTTTAACATAGTTTTATTTTTATTTTCAAACATTCATTAAATTTATTTATCAATAGTCAATAGAAAATATAATTATAATATTTAAAAAAAAAATATTAAAAGATAAGAAACAAGAACATAAAAAATATTCAATAATTATATAAAAAATATATAAAATATTTTTATTTTAATTATATTTATTAACAATATATTTATCTCTATAATATCTATATAATGAATTATAGATATTTATTTAATTTTTACATATTTATATAATAATATTATTATAAATAATTTTATTCTAAATTTAATATAAATGAAAAAAAAAAAAACTCAAAATTATTTAATAAAATAAATAAATAAATTAATTAAACTATATATATATATATATATATATATATATATATATATAATTTTAAAAAAGAGCAAAATATTTAAAAATTAAAAATACAAAAAATGAATAATAACGATTAAAAATAAAACATAACAGTATCAAAAGTAACAACAATTTAAAAAAGCAATATTGATACATCAGTAATAGTAAATCCTAATTCGCAAAAAGATTGGAAACAAAGTACTAATACAATACACTAAATATTTAATGCTAAAGATGAAGAAATATAATATTGGAAAAGTGTATGTGAATAAAATTTGATTGTAATTCAATAATTAGAAATAAAAATATAAAATTGTGAATCCATTTAAAAAGATAATACCAAAAAAACTTAACAGTTGAATATTCTTATTTAGGAAATAGAAACGATGAAAAAAATAATTTAAAATAACACAATAGAATATTATTAAATGTAAGATAAATATAAATAAAGTGAAGAAAAATTAATTTCTATGTCATATAGATGTAATACTTTGGAGAATTCAAAAAGTAAAAAATAAAATTTTAATTTCTTTTATAACTTTTTAAAATTGTAGTAGGTTATATATAGGAAATTTAAAGATTAAATTAATTAGTTGATACAAGAGATAGAGAAATAGAAGAACTAACGAATAAAAATGCAAGTATAGAGCAAAATTAGAGAAATACAGAAGTTCAATTAAGATTGATGGAATAAAAATATATAGAAATGTCATAAAAATGTGATGTTTATGCACAAATAATAGAATAATAAAAAGAATTAGAGAATAAAGTGGCTTTACTTACTAGTGAAATAGATAGGTTTAAATAGTTATTATTAAAAAGGGATTAGTAAATTGAATAATAGGAATTTAGATTTAAATAGTTGAATGAAGATTATTAAATTTTTTTAAAAAAAAACGTATATTTAATTGATGAAATAGATAGACTGACGTTATTAGTAGAAGATACCGAATTAGAAAGTTCAGAATTAAAAAATTAAGTATATAATATGAGATAATAAAAATTCTAAATTGATGATTTACATTATTTACTGGTTAAATTATTTGCAGAAATTTAATCTCTAAGAAATAGAGTTAAAGCGAAATAATAAGAGGTAGACGAAGTAAGAAGATCTTCATTAAAACCTTTCAGAATATGATTTATATAAATATATATATATATATATATATATATATATATATATTCATATTCATTTATATTAATTTAAATTTTTTAAAAAAAATTTTTTTTTTGTTTTTAATTTTCAATTATTTTTTTAATTTTACAATACTATATTTTTATTATTTTATATATTTTTTAAATATATCTAGTATAAACTATTAAAAAAATAATTATTACTTTTTTATAAATTTATAATTATCAAATTAATAGAATATATTTTTATTAAAAAAAAAAAAAAAAAATTTTTAGTTTTATTTAATATTTTTATAATTACAAAATAATAATATAAAATGACATAAACTTATAATAATTAATTATATTAATTTATAAATGAAAATTAAATTTCAGTTCATTTAAAATGTGATGTTTGCAAAAAAGTTTTTACAAATCCAAAAAGATTTTTTTGTTGTGGGTAAATTCATATTTTATTATACTTTTTTCATAATATAATATTAGATTTATAATATGTGAAAAATGTATAATAATAAAATAAAATATAAATCAATATTTATGCCCCAAATGCCATAGCCATTTTGATTTACTATATATATAAGATGATTTACTTGCAAAATAAATTATAAATGATCTTATAGTCGAATGTAAAAATAAAGAATATTGCTAATGGGTAGGGTCTTTGCAAGAACATTAATATCATTTAAAAAATAATGAATGTAAAGATATTAATATAAATTGAATTATATATTTATTTTTACTTATATTAAAACAAAATTAAATAAAAAATTAATAATTCATATTTTATGTAGTTTATTCATATAAAATCTTATTATTCTTTTTTTGTTATGTCTAATTTTTTATTAGTTATATTTTTTTGGATATTAATATATTTAAAAAAAGTATTGATTAAAAAAAAAATATTTAAAAATAAATTTAAAATACTTTATATAATGAATGCCTAAACTATATTTTTATATAATGTATGCAATAAAAATTATAAATTTATAATATTATAAAACAAAAATATTAATTATATTAAATAGCAAACAAAATTATTATAATATTTAACATATATATTAATTAAGATAATTTTTTTAAAAAAAGATAGTTATAAAAATGCAAATAATATTTATTTTTAATTAAATGCATTTATAATTTAAATTAAAGCATATATCAATTTATTTTAAAAAGATTAATAAAAATTTTAAATATTTATTTAAAAAAAACTTAAATTTTTGTAAATAATTTTTAACAAACATAAATAATTATTTATATTTAAAAATAAGTAAATTATTTTTATGTGATATCTATCAATATAGTTTTATTGAAGTTTTTTATTTTATTTTTTTGTTTTTTAAAAAAATGTCAGAAATAGTTTAAGATTTATTAGAAAAATTTAATCAATAAAAAATATCGAATGAATATCTTTTAAGTTAACTTTTTTAAAACTCAGAAGAATTTATAAATTAACTAAAAATAAATCCCGAACAATATATTTAAATTTTTGAAGAAAACAAATTAATAGAAAAGTTAATTGAATATATAACAATATAAAATGATAATATTTTTGATTATGAAAGAACTTATAAATATCCTTTTGTTTCAAGCGAAATATTCGATTGTTAAATTCCTTTTATTACGGACTATATTTTTAATAAAAGAGCAACATAAAATATTGGTGAAGATGATGATGAAAAAAAAAAAAAAAATTAAATTTTAAATTAAATATTTAATTTTATTATTAATCCTTAAGAAATTCCTATAAATGATATTTTGGCAGGATATTGGTCTATACTAATAATTTCGTTGATAAAATAAAGACCAGAAGAGATATTTGAATATATATTTGATAATAACTTATTAGATTTATTATACTAAAATATTTAGAATTTATCAATATAGTAAAAAAAAAAAAAAAAAAAAAAAATAATTTTGTGTTAGAAAACGTGATTTCGTAAATATTTTTGATTGAAAATCAAAATTAAATTAGATATGTAGAAAACGAAGAAATATTATTGAAAAAAAATATTTTTTTAAGTAATTTTTTATAAAAAATAAGTTTAGAAACTGAATAGAGTAAAAGTATGTGTAAAGTCGTATAAGAAATAATATAAAATTTTTACTTAATTTAAAATGGGAATTAGTTATTAGAAAATATTTGCTTAGAAGACAATATTTAATCTTTGTTTTTACCTATAAATTAAAATTCAGCTTTAGTGATAAGTGCTTTGGGATAATATTATAGTTATGTTTCTAATCTATTGATTAATAATTAACTAGAATTTATTGATTTAACGATTGGTTAATATTAGAATATTCCATTCATTTAAAATTTGGAGAAAAATATGCTTTATATAAAGTATATTTTATTACTGAATACTAATGATTGTTTGGGTTTTTAATAATAATAGAATTAAAATTTTGGGAAAATTTTAGGGGTTTTACGTTCTTCGTGCTTAGATATTTTACTTGAAATAACAAAAATTCAAATTCAAAGCATTTAATAAAAAATAAAGGAAAGTTAAATTATGGATATTGTTTTTGAGCTTTTTTTTCATTTTGAATAGAATAATATTATGCATTAATAGATATATTAAATTTTTTTGAATATTGTTTAAAATAAAAGTTATTTGGAAGATTATTGTAGGACGATTATTTAGAAAATATTGAATAAAAGTTAAGATGGTTTATATTCTTAAGTTAATAAAACTAATAAAGGCTATCTGTGTTTTTTAATTTATATTTGCGACTTTATTTAGAGTTTAGATTTATAGCTAGATAATTAGGACTGGAATTATTTTTATGATAGATAAATTATTCCATAGAAATTTAAAAATTAAAAGGATATAGGAAATTTTTAATAATTCATTATAGATAATAATTAAAATAAGAATAACACATATTAAATTTAGTTAATTAAGAATTATAACATAATTAAGATGAATAAGTTAATTAGGAACAAAAATACTTATTTAATAATGAAGAAGAAATATAAGAAAATAATAATTAATTAAAAATATATGAAAATAATAATTATACAGAAATATAAGAAGATATTAATTAATAAGAAAAATAATTACAAAATTATTAAGAAGAAATATAAGAATAAAATAACTAAATAGCTATTATAGAATAGAATAATTATAAAGAAGTCTAAGAGTAAGATAATTAACAAGAAAAAAATGAGTATAATTATTAAGAAGATGATTGTATATTTTAAGAAAGTTATATATATGGATTAAGTAAAGAAATAAAATTATATCAGATTTAAGGCTAAATAAATGAATAGAAATCAAATAATAACAATTAAAACTTTGATTAAATATATTAATAATAAGTATATAATTAAAATGAATAATAATAGGTTTATATTCTAATTTAATAAAATAATGATGATAGTTAATAATAAGATTAAGATTAATAAAATCATTATGAAAAATTTTCAAAATTTCAAAAGGAAGAAAAGAATGAAGAGAAAATATCAAATGAAATATAGTTAAAAAATGTCTAAAAAGAAATAGAAGAAAGATGTAAATGTAAATGTAAATGTAAATGATATTTTAGAAAATATTGAAAATGCAAATTGTGATTTCTTAGTAAATTAAAATTTTGATTCTTTAGAAAATGAAATTCTTTAATTAAGTCTTACTAATTGTTTTGATGAAAATTAAAAAAAACATAATCTAAAATAAATTATGATACAACTGTAAAAAATAGAAAAAATGCTTTTCAATAAATCAGAAAAAATAAGAATAGGAAGTATATTTAAATAATGAAACACAGAATATTTAAAATAAATAAGAATAAATAATTAATAATGATAACGATTAATATAATAAATAGCTTTAAATAAATGAATAAATTTAATAAAAATCTATATTAGATATCAACTAATAAAAAACTGAAGATAACTAATAAAAAGATTTTTTATAAGAATCATAATAATAAATAGATGAATAATAATAAAAAATTTAATAAAATAGTTAAATAATTAGTAATTAATTTCTTTTATAATAAAATAATGTTTAATAAATATAAAATATTTAATAAAATTATAATTCGGGATATGATTAAATAGAAAAGAATCAAAATAAAACAATTTTTTAAATAGAATAGAATTATGATTTGATCAAAGTACTTGAATAAGTGCATAATAGAAATATGAATTTTATAAAAATCCAGTTTTCTAAAAATTAAGAGTTATTTAGTTAAATTTTAAGTTATTAAGAAAATATTTATCTAAAATTTTAAAATAACATTTAGAATATTTTAAATTAATAATAAAATATTGTTTAAAGCCTTTATTTAGAAAATAATAAAGAATGTTTATTAAAGGAATAAGTAATTTAAAAATCAAATTAATTAGAAAAATAAAATAAATTTTATGAATAATAATAAAAAGCATTGATTAGAAAATAAATAGATTATAATAATTTTTTTTTTGAAAAAATTTAAAGTTTTTATTAATTAAATTAGAATTATATACATATATGTGATTATTAAACTTTTAAGATATTTTTTAAATAAGATACAAATATATTTAATTCAAATTAATAATGTTTTTCATAAAAAAAATATTGTAAAGAGAAGCCTCCTAATAATTATGAATAATAAAAAATTTCTAAATATGAAAATAATGATTTTGATATTTAAAAAAAAGAAAATAATTTTCAAGAGTAACATTTTATTTAAACTTATAGTAAAAATACGCATATATAAGAATAAAAATAATTATCTTAATTAAATAAAATTTAAAATTAAGAAATATTTCATTAAAAAACTTTTTATCCTGATTAAAAAAAATATATATCTAGCAACTAACAATTTAAATAAAAAGCTGATATGATATAAACAAAAGTATAGTATTAAAAATAAAAAAACATATAAAAAATTTGCTAAAACAACAAATACATAGATTCAAATTTGATTTAGATTTTACATAAATATATTGGGTAAACCTGAAAATAAAGATAAAAACATTATAATAATAAGATTATTAAAGTAAAAATAAAAAAAACATAAATAATTCTATTTAATATAAAAATTATAACATATAAATTTTTAAATATTTATTTAAAATAATATTTTTATAGTTTAATTTTATTTATTTTTTTAATTTCAAATAATTTAAATTTTATTTCATTATTAATATAACTTTTAACCATTTAAATAATCTTAGGATTTTTTTATTAAACAAAGGTATAAAATTTAAAAAAGAAAATTCATTTACATAATTTTCATATTATTTTTTATAAATTCAGTAATAAAAAGCAAACAGATAAATAATTTCTAAAATAATTCCTAAAATTACAAAATATTAGTTTAAAAAGTTTTATATTTTAACAGAATTAAAATAATTTTGTTTAATTTTACACCATAAATATCAATTACTTCCATTAATTATTTAAAATATTATAACAAAATTTAACCTTTAAGAATTAATATATTTAAATAGATCTTATTCATTTTAAATTTAATAAGTTTTCTTTTATTGTATTCATAAAACTTTAAATTTAACAAATAATTCCTTAGTCAAAATAAACTCCATCTTATTCATTACATTTATTAATAGTTATAACTGTAAACATATTTTCTTTTAGTAAATTCATTATTTAATTAGTAATTATCTAAAAGTGATTTTATTTAGAATATCCTGCTTTATTATTCATTTTTAAATTTACATTTCTTACTAATTCTTGAAAATTCCGATATAAAATTATATCAAAAATAATAAAAAATAATTTAATATTAATAAATTAAAAATATTAAAAAATTTCTAAATTATTATTTCTTACATTTAAACATATTTATTATATTTAATTTTGTACATATATTTTATAAAATAATAGCTAAAAAGAGAAATAAAATTGACACTAAAATTTAAAAAATTTTAAAATACAAATAATATATATTATTAAATATAAATTTATACTAAATTTTAAAAAATAATAATTTGTTTTAATTATTTCTATTTATTAGATTTAAATTTAAATAATTTATCAAACTTATTCCTATATTTTTCTTAATATAATAATATAATTTATAATTTTATAAATTTTATATTAGTTATCGCAAAAAGTAATTTTTAATTGTATTTGACTAAGAGTGATTGGTTAAAAATATTTTATACAAACTTTAACATAAAAAATATTTTCTATAATTCTATTTATTATTATTTTTTATCATATTTTTTACTTATTAAGAATTTATAGATTATTTAATTTTATCTGATGTTATTTATAAAATTAGTAAAGAATAAATAAGATTATCATTTCTTTTAAAATAAAAAATAATTTAAGATGAATTCTCTTTTAATATTTTTTTAAAAAAAAAAATTTAAACAATTTTATTAAATTATATATGTTTTAAAAATGTTTTCTATTAAAAAATAAATTTTAATTTTATATATATATATATATATATATCTTATTTATTTAAATTTATATTAATTTCATTATTTTTACATTATGTTTAAAAAATTACAATTCTATTTATAGAAAACAATACTTTATATTTATTTAATTATTGACTCTCTCAAACATTTTTAAATTATTCATATTTATCAATTTTATTAACTAATAAATAAATAATATTATAAAAATATGTTTTAAATTAATTAATTTAAAGATGATTTTTTAATTTAATATAAAATAAAATTAATCTGACTTTTATATATATATTTAAATCTTTAAATATTTACTTATTATTATTTTTATTATTTTATTGATCTAAAAATATGGCTTTAAAACAATTTTCTTTACTTATTAGAAATATCCTTTTATTTTATTTCATAAAATACAATACTAAAATAAAAAAATATTTTATAGATTTTTAAATATTATAATTAATAAAACTTTTTATATATTATTACTTCCAAATTAAATAAAATTAATTCTTTGCAAATTTAATAATTTAAGATTAAGATAGATATATTTTATTTATAAAATTTATAATTATTATATATGTATTTTTTTTATATATTTTTAACAATAATAAGATTAATATTATTTTTAATACAATTATTTTATTTAAATTAATTTATTTTGTTTGTATATTTTCATATATATATTACATACGAAACTAAAAAAATCAAAAAAGAGAAAATTTTTACTCAAGTAAAAATTACAAAATTATAAAATTAACCTTGAAATATAAAATTTCATTAATGAATATATATATATTTTTAAAATAATTATTTTTGTTTGTATTAAAAAAAATAATAAATTAAACAAAAATAAATTCATTTTATTTTTATAGAAAATATTATTTAAATTATAATATCATAGATATTTTTTTATTATTTAATATTAAATGCATTTTCAATGTTCTTCTTCTTCACCTGCTCCCTAAGCATTTATTTAAGCTTAACGAATCAAATAGACTACATAGAATGGATATGTGTAAGATGCCCATTTAAATAAATATATAAAAGTTGGCCCTGATATTATTTTTCTTTTTGGAAAAATCATTTTATTTTATTTTTTTTATTTTATTTTTTCTTATAATATATTATTTTTTTATAAAAATTTAATATATTCATAATTATTTAAATTAAAAAAAATAAAAAATAAAATAAAATTTTTAATAAATATTTTACATATTTTCTTATTAAAAATATTTCTTTTTATTATAATATACGATTCAAGCCAAATAATTTTGTAATTCCTTTAATTGATTATCATAAGTAAATTCTCCAATTAAAATTAATTTACATAATAAAATATCACTTATTTAGAGACCTAAACTAAAAACCGAAGGTTTAGTTTTAAGAAAGTAACTGATAAAATTAAAAATTTGTAATTTTATAATGAAATGGTGAAAAAGTTAATAACATTTCCGATTTTCGTATTAACTGTATTACTAATATTATAACAAGAATTAAATTAAACTAATTTTTAAGATCTATTATTAATAAGTTAAGTAGCAAAATGCCAAAAAATAATTTCATTTGATTAATGACTGAACTTTAAATTACTATAATTTTTATTAATATTACTATAATCTTGATACCCAATTAAATATATAATATTTTTTATCATAAAAGTATAATTTATGAAAACATTTATAAAAAATAAATAATAAAAAAAGTATGTCTATGTTAATATATTAAATTTTCAGACTAAAAACATGTAAGTGCATTAAAAAATTTTCGAATCAACTTTAAATTATGATATATAGAAAAAAACTAAAAATTATTAATCTTAAATTTTCAAAATAAAAATTTTGATAGATTTGCCTATTTAATTATGATTATTATAAATTAGGTCTATTAATTAGTATACATAAAATATATTGTTAAATTATTATAAAATAATTATTTTTATCATCAAATAAGTTTAATTGGTTAATTTTCTCATTTTATAATAATTCATGCTTCTAGTAAACGTTATTTATGTTAAAATATTACTTATGATGTTTTATTATTTTCCAAAAATCAGAAAAAATCCTATGAACCTAAAAAAAATATAAGAATGGTATTCATTTTCACGAAAAGTAATCCATATGAAATTGTTGATTAAATTTTTGGTTTTCTAATTATTGAATGTGGCTTTTAATAAGAATAAATATGCATTTTTAGTGAAGAAAATGTAGGGATTAAAAAATTTTAATTATAAAAAGAAAATATATATATTGTATCACTAATATCTTATAAGTTATTATCTTATAATAATAACTATACTTACTTTATTTTACGGAGATATAGGTCTCAATAAAATATACAAACTATTTTTGAGTTATAACTATGTATATTACTTGCAGAGAGTTATCATATTCTTTAAATGATATAGGGTTTATATTTGAATACATTTATTTATAATAAAATAATTTTAAAAAAATCATGTATTTGTAATTAATAATTATGTGCATAAAAAGAATATTTGAATTCTTTATAATACTAAATTCGGAAATATCTAGATTATATTATGAAAAAAAAAATTAATAATTTTTAGTTTTATGAATTAATATAAATATAAAAATGTAAAATTGAAAAAATTAATTTTTTTTAAAGCTAATATAATAATATATGTTTTATAAAAAAAATTAAGTTTAGATTTTAAAAATATATATAATATAAGAAAATTAATTATAAATTATAAATAAATTAAAAAAAAAAATTAAAGAATAACTAGCTTTATTACATCTGAAAAAATTAATGTAGTTCTAGATTATATAAGTTAAAAATAGTAAAACTAAAACAAAATAATAATAAATTAAAGGAAAATATAATAAAAATGTAAATATTGTCAAATACAAATATAATCAAATATTTATTATTTAAATAATAAATATTAAAATATTGAAAATTAAATAAAAAAATGTTAAATTAAATGTAAATCAAAATAATATAAATAAAAAATAAAAGAAATTTTTATAAATTAATAATAAAATATTTATTTTAAAAAAGAATTTAAATATAATAAAATAATTATAAAATTAAAAAAATAAAAAAATATTAATTGTAAAAAAAATTAATTATAATTTAATATTAATATATAAATATATAAATATATAATATATATATAAATATTTAAATATATAAATATTATTATATATTTATTTTTATATTTTTTTTTATATATTTTTTTTAATTTTTTTTATTTATTTTTAAATATATAAAATTTCCTTATATACATTTAATATTTATGTTTTTAATATGTTATTTTTTTTTAATTTCTTATTTTGAACAAATATTATATCTTTGATATAATATTAAAAAAAAAATATATATATTCAATTTTTACTTACAATCAAATAAAAATTTAAAATTATTATAAAAATATTAATATTATTTAAGTTATCAGCTTAATAATTTTTGTTAAATTAGGCAAAAACATTATTTATCACATTTTGTTTTAAAAAAATATATAATATTTAAAAAAATTATGATTTAGTAATATAAAAAGGAAATACTATAAGCTAGCTTTTCATGCTGATTTTAAATAAGAATTTTTCAAGATAAAAAATTAATATAAATTTTTTAAAAATAAATTAAATTGATAATTGAATTTATTATAGTTATTAGTATTTATTAATATTTACACCATTTTATATATGCATTAAATTTTTAATAATTTTCTTTTGTTTAATATATAAAATAAACTAATTAAATGATAAAAATATATTTAAAATAAAAATTATTATAATTTTTTATTTATTTAAATTTTAATTATACAGTTTAAATAATAAAGTATTATTTGTAACATTAATTCAAGTAAAAATATAAATATTATATTATACTTAATTTATATAAAATTAAATAAAAAATAATCAAATATAAAGATAAAAAAAATATTTTAAATAAATATTTAATTTCATATTGAGAATATATTAATAAAATTTTTTAATAAGATAATTATTTTTTATATGAATAATTTTATTCGAAATATATTTTATTATTTTCATGCTAATAAATTTATTATTAATATAATAAAAATGAATAATAATTAAAAATAAAAAAAAAATTTATTATCATTTAAAGTAATAATTTTTTCAAAAGTTAGTATGCACAAAAGAAAAATGAAGATAATATCTAATATTATAATAATAAAAATATAAAATAAATTGATTCTTATTAACATCATAAAAAAAATTATAAAAATAAATACAATTCTGAAAACACATTCACTTTTTAAAATTTGTTACTATGATATCAAAATTATCAACTATAAAAATCTGATGATAGTTTTTAAATAAAACATTAAATTAAAAATAAAAAATAAGATATAAAAGAGAATTATCTTTCACTTAAAACATGTACTAAATAATTAATCTTAAAAAAAAGAGATTTGTAAAATCATAAAAAAATTAATTCCAATTGTTTGAATATAAAAAACAATTGTTTACAAAAGTATTTTTAAAAATCAAATTAATCTTAAAAAATGCAAGATTTAGAATAAAAACAAGAAAATAGTCTAAAATTGTAAGAAATTTTGAATAATTCATAATTATCTTTATTAAACACTAATACAACAGAAAAACAAAATTAATTTATATAATTAAAATAAAAATGTGAATAATAAATGAATTAAAATCGATGCTAAATTTACAATAAAATAAGGATTTAATAGTCCAGTAAATAATAATATTTAAATCAATCTTATCATCCTTTATATATTAACGTTTTTCATAATAAATAAACGAAAGAATTATAAAATTAAAATGAATGTTTCGAAAAAAATAAATAAAAAATCATTTTAAATAATATGAATTAGTTAAAATAGAAAATTTAAAAAGATGCTGAGATTTAAACTAATTTTTAAGATAATCTTCTATTCTTATAAAGCGAAAATATTACAAAAAATAAAATGATATATAAGACCTTTCTTAAAATTAACAAAATTTTAAATAAATATTAAATTCTAAAAAAAAATAACAAGAAAACTTAAATAGTTTGCTTGTTCCTTTTTTAAAATTTCAAATAATTTTTTGAAATTTTAAAAACATAAATGACTTAAATTCAAATAAAAACAAATATAATTATTTTTTTAAAAATATATAAAATATAATGAATAATTAATTTTCTAAAAATATGTATTTTAATATTTATATTTATATATTATTATTTAGTTTATTTTATATTTTTTTAGTAAGCTAAAAATTTAATATTAATATTTATAAAATAAAATTCAAAAAATTACACAAGTAAAAAAAGAGCTTCAAAATAAATAACATATATTTTAACACTTCAAAAAAAATATTATTAAAAACAAATTAATAAAATAAAAATAATGGACTTTCAACAACTTTATTAAATATTACCTAAATATCCTTTTTAATGGGATATTTAAGATACAATAAAATGGTTAGAGTTTATTAGTCTTTAATGCTATTCTTAAGGATTTAGTATATATTTTTTTAAAATATTAATATATTTCAATTAAAGTTCAAAATTAATTACAAGGTCAATAACTTTTATAGATTGACGAAAACTTCTTAAATTAAATTGGAATAACAAATATATTCCATAAGAAAAAAATAATAATATGGGTAGATGTAGGATTATAAGAATACTGTTTATATCTGAATAACATTTTCGAAAATCAATAAAAAATTAATCAGAATAGTATCGAAAAGCGTCGAAAAAATTCTTAAATTTAGGGAATTATGTAATTCTAAAATGAAATTTCTCCAATAAATTCTATAGAAGATTCAATTCAAAAGGATAATTAAATAAATATTTAATTAGATTTATCGAAAGAAGATTATTATGAATTAATTCTTTCTTCTGCTGAAGAACATAATGCAAGTTTTTTTATTGTTAAAAAAGATGGAGCTAATATAGGTAGGCATTAATTAAACTAAATTGTAATTTTGGAAGAATCTATTTCAAGAAATCATGCTTAAATAATATTTTCATAAAAAGAATTTTACATTAAAGATTTAAACTCTTCTACAGGAACTTACATTAGAATTAGGGAAAAGTTTAAACTTTTTTAAGGAACTATTATTGAAATGGGAGCTACTTAATTTCATATTTTTAAAATTTAGGAAAATTAAAATGTACCTTTTTTAACTGTTAATACTGTTAATTAAGAAAGTTAAAAAGAATAAGAAACATTTAATATTTATTTTAATAGAAACCTTTTGGGAAATTATGGTTTTATTTCTATTGGGAGAAATTAAAATAATTAAATATGTATATAAGATGATACTCTTCTGTCTTATTTACATGCCAAAATTTATTTTATTGATGGAAATTTTTATTTGGAAGATGATAATTCGACAAATGGGTATTTATAATAATATATAATATTTTCTATTTTTAAATTTAGAACTTGGCTTAGATTATAAAAGAATACTCTTTAAATAATATAGAATAAAGATTAAATCAGAATAGGCTATTATAGAAAATATGACTGTAAAATAGACAAATATTTAAATAAATAATAAAATTATGAAAATATGTGTATTATATGCTTTGAAATTGAAAAAGAAACTGTTTTTATACCTTGCAGGCATTATGCCTGTTGTATGTAATGTTCTAGGGATTTGAAATAATGTATTATTTGTAGATTATATATTAAAGAACTTGTTAAAGTTTATAGATCTTGATTATTTTAAAATAATGATTATGATATTTTTTTTTGAAGAGTTTTATTTTTTATAAAAACATTTATTAAAATCATGAAAGTTAATATAAAAATAAATTAGTAAATTATAAAAAAAAATATATTTTTGATAATTATAAAAATACTTGAAAATAAATAAATTAAAAACACCAAGCATTTTATAAAAAACATAAAAAAATAAATAATAATTATTCAATTTAAAAGTTAAAATTAAATAAAGCCTATACTGATATATGGGAAATACTTTTAAAATTTAAAATATGCAATAAAAAACTAAACAACCAAACAAACATAGCAAATGAACTTAAATAAATAGCCATTTTGGATACAGATAGATATGGGTATTCCAAAGTATACTTAAATAATTTAAGTGGTAAGAAATATGCGAAAATAACCAGGAAAGAAATAGCAAAAACGAAGAATAATAAATATAAATAACATAATAATTTAAATAATGTATATTTTTAGACCATAGAAATATAAAAAAACTAGAAAATTTTAATTATATGAAATATAATAATTTATTATAAAATTAATGTTAAATTATTTTGCTTTACCTATATGATAAAGGAATATTGTTTGAAAAATCAAGTTTATTTGAGATAGTTAATATGCCGCCTATTTTATACAGAGTAAAAGTTGGGTACTTTTTGAAATTATTTTTTAATATACTAATATTTTTGCATTAAAAAAAATTATATATTATTTTTATATATCGAAAAAAAAATACAAAATAATTTTAATTTTAATTTTTAGTTTTATTTTCTTTGCTTTTATATATAAAAATTTATAATATTATTTTTCTTTTTATATTTTGATAATCATATTGTAATAATAATATATTTTGTAGTTTTTTCATTACATACATTTATATATATGTGCTTCAATTGATATTAGATTATATCTAATCAAATTTAATCAAATTAAGTATTTTCTTATAATTAATAAATTTATAAGTTAATTTCATCTTATTCTTAATCATTAATTTTAATTTGGCTTCTTCTCATTTTTTCTTGTAAATACAATTATTCTATTTTATTAGATTAATCATCTTATTATTGTATAAGAGCAGTTTCTTTTAATTAATCTAAAATTTTTTAATTTTTTTCTTACATTTTTTATGTTATCATTTCATCATAACTATTTAAATCAAAATTATCATTTTCATTGTATTTTTTATTATTAATTTTTTCTATTTCTAATTCTATTTATTTTTTTAATTTTTCTTCTTCTTCTTTCATTATTTATTCTTTATCTTCGATTTCATAATCATTTTCTCCTAAAAACTTAATACCAAATATATGAGCCAAATTATTACCTTTAATATTATTAATTAATTTATATTCTATTTATTAAATTTCTTATTAAGTGTGTTCAATTTATTTTATTTTATCTTAAAATTCAGAAATTATTTGTACCTTTTCTTCCAGGACTTCATCTTTTATTAGATTTTGGAATTCTTCTTATACTAGTATAGCTTACTGAATTAATTTTTAACACTAAAGTATTTCATCATCAACTTTATCTGAATTAATTTTATTTAAAAGTTATTCGCATTCTTTCATTATCATTTCATTTTCTTAAAAATCTCGCATTCTATGTTGTAAAAAAGTACTTTAATTTTAAAACTCAGTCAATTATTTTAATTAAAAAAGCATTTTTTAAATTTCATTTTAACAAATAATTTTTTATTTATTTTCAGGCAGAAAAAGAGTCCTTAATCTATCATTAATTTCAACCATTTTTTACTTCAAAATTTTATTTTCAGCTAAATCTTTTAATACAGGGTCTTTTGGAAGGACTAAATTTTATAAAGAAAAAAGAGGATGTCCTAATTTTTCTTATATTTCTTGAGTTTCCATTTGATATTTTTTATCGTTGTTTTCAAATTTTTTTAAGTCATTTTCGCTTATTTTGAAAGGATTTTTTATTTTTTTTAGTTTTTCTTGTTCTTTTTCCATATTAAAATCCTCGCAATCTTCCAAAAGTTTTTCTAATTTATTTTGCATTTCATAACTGAGTGTTTTTTAATATATATTTTAAAAATTTTCTTAGTTTTCTTTTTGAAATTCTTTTTGCTGTTCTTAATAATTTAATTCTTCATCAGGCATTTTAGCAAAGCTTTAATTAATACTACTATTATTATTTATATTATTATTACGAATATTAGTGATAAAAAGTGCTCGATTTCTTAATTCTTAAATACTCATTTCACTTAATTCTTCTGCTGTTTTCTATGCGAACTCTTAAAGCACTTCTTAGCGATTTTAATCATTAATTTAATTTATAATTTCTTCTTTTTGGGCTAATTCAAAATCTAATTCAGTCATACATTTATTTGATTTAATATCTTCTATTAGCTCATTATTTGCCACTAAGGCTTGAACTTATTAAGTTGCTTATTTGGATAGTTTTTCGGATATTTATGAAATACAGAGTTTTATATTTTCTATAGTTTTTCGTCTTTTAGGGTCAGTTATTTACCAAAATTTCAAGTTTTTTTTTCTTCTTGTTCTTCTTAATTTTTTTTTTGCGATAGTTTTAAATTATCTGATTATATTTATTATTATTAGTTTTCTTTCTTTTTTAATTCACTGATTTTAAAAGGCTTTTTATTAATATGCTTTTGGCAATTTTCAATAAAATTATTATTTTCTATGTTTTCAGTAAATTATTAAGATTCTTGTTTGAAAGATGTATTTGAAGCAGATAAAAATTCATTTTGAGTTGATGTATTTTCTTTTACTGAAGTACTTTCACTAAATCTACTATTACAAGTAAAATTATGCTTATATTGTTATTTTTGTAACTCTTCTTCTTCAAATTAATTTTTTTATTTATTTAGTTGATGGTTGTTGTATATTTAACGGAGTTAAACGTTAGTTTCGAGTTAATTTTACATATAATTTGTAAAATTTGTGTTCAGTTTTTAATTGCTTATTATTATTATTATTATTATTATTATTATTATTATTATTATTATTATTATTATTATCATTATTTTACTCTTATTTCTTTTATTTTTTTGTATTACCTTTTTTTGTTTTTTTTTTATTTATTTGCTATATTTTATTACTTTAGCCAGTTATTTGTAATTAAGGTGCTTCTTACTATGTTGATGATAGAGGACGCAACGGCTTTTTTTAATTTGCTTTTTAATTCATTTTACTTTATTTATTTTATTTAATTTTTTTATTACGATTTTAATTTTATTATGTTTGTTATTTTTTTTTTCTTTTTTTAAAAAAAATAATTTAATTAAGTTTTTTTTTATATATATTAATTAAAAAAAATGTTTATAGTTTAATTATTTTTTACAAAAAGAAAAACTTTTACAATATAAATTTTATTATTTAAAAATATAATAAATTGTACAACATGATTATAATGAAATTTATTGTTTAAATTGAACAATTAATTTAATTGATTATTTAAAATTATTATTATTAATAAATATTAGTAATTATCTTGTTATTCTAATATTTTCATATTCTTGTATTTGTTCAATTTTGAAATATTAAATGAGAACAATTATTCAAAACTATATATTTTATTAAAATAGTTTTTATCATTAAATATAATTGTTTATGTATAAATAAATAGTTACTAATATTCTTTAAAATTGATGTTAGTTTGAATAGCTCGATATTTAATTGAAGAAATAATAAACTAAGAATGAAATTTGTTCGATTAAGTTAAAGGATTTCTATTTTTAAATAATGTAATTATGTAATTTAATATTATTAAAAATATAAAAAAAATCAAACAATTAATTAAAAAAATTATTTTAAAATTAAAATTTTAACATTACTGTATAAAAGAAGAAAAGTAATTATTGTAAAATAAAATTACGAAATTAATGAAAATAATAGTATTTATAATTATATTGTTTTAAATGCTTTTTTAATGAAAATACAAAATAAAAAATAAAATCTTAAATTTTGGTAAATATATTAAAATAAATTATTAAATATATAAAAAAAATAATTTTAGTAAATTATCATTTATCATCGTTTTTAATATTAATGTTGTATATATAAAAAAGAAGTATTAAATAACTTAAATAAAGAGAAATAATATTTTAGTTAAATAATGATTATCCTTACATATTTTAAATTAAATTAATTTGGTTCTACTTTAATGTTATAATAAAGATGAATCAGATACTTAAATATAAAAATTATTATTTAATCAGTTGATAAAATTTACTAAAAACATAAAAAGAATTATAATTAATATAACTTTTGGGTTAAAATTTTTAAATTATTATATAACTTCTAAATTTGGTCAATAGAATATGAAAATCAACGAATTTATTTATAAATATTAAAAAAAGTATTATTAAAAGTTTTTTATAATGTAAATTTATTATTTATAAATTTTCTTTTAAATATATAAAATACTTATCAGATATTTTAATTATATATATTATATAAATCCTTCAAAAAAATAAATACTTTTTTCCTAAAACTGAATTTTAAATTAAAAATTAAAATTAATAAAAAAAAACTATCTTAAAATAATAAAGATTCGTATTAGTAAAATAATATAAAAGCCTTAAATTTAAAAAAATAAAAAATTGGATTTTTAATATTATATTTAAAAAACGAATTATTAAAATAAAAAAATATTATAATTACATATTTATTTTTTTAAATTATATACACTATTTTTAAAAGTTAAAATTATGACCAAATTATTTTTATTTTATAAAAATAATATTTGCTAAAAAATAAAATAAATTAAAAGTAATGTAATCAATAGATTAAATGTGTTCTTAAAATCCAGAATTAGAAAGATTTTTCAATCCAAAAGTATTATTATTTTCTGATTCATAAAAACTTTTAACATCTGAAGAATGTGAAAAAATATATAATGGATAATCAAAAGTAGAATTAAAAACAGAAAGTAATAATAATATATATATTATATGTACATATTTTTTAAAAAATAAAAAATATTATTAATATAGCTTAATTTAAAAATGGTATAATATAATTAAGAAAGCGGGATGATTATATAAATAGTCTAATAAAATTATTAAATAAAAAACATGAAAAATAAACATATTAAAAAAATTCTGAAGAAATTTATGAAAATCTTGATGATGAAGATAATTATGACTTAAATAATTAATTTAGAGATGAATATGATGATGATGATTATTTTTACCGTTAATAAAAAGAAATGTAAGATGATTATATGAATGATTATTATAATAGATAATAGAATGATTAATACTACGATGATATGATGGATGATATAAATTAATAAATGTTTAAAAAAACTATAGCATAATATAAAAAAGAAAATTAAAATAAATAAATAAAAAATTAAAAAAATAAGAAAATATAATAAAAGAAGACTTAAGAAGAAGAATGGGAAACTGATGACGAGAATTAAGAATGAAAAAATAAATAATTAAAAATAAATATTATATAGATTTATTAATTTATATATATTTTTTTTAATTATTTAAATAAAATTGTTTAAATATCAGCTAAAATTTTTGTTAAATTATTTTTTTTAATAATCTAAAAAATTAAATAAATAATAAACATATATAATTTAAATTTATATTATTATTATTTATTTAAAAAAAAAAAAATACAAAAAATTATATAAAATATATATATATTTGTATATAAATATATTTATATATATAATATATATATATATATATATATATATATATATATATATATGATTTAATACCAACTACAAAATTATCAATTATTTATATATATATTTTTTTTTCATTCTATCTTATTAGTATTTTCTTGATTTTAGTTTGCTGTATTACTATTTATATGTAAGTTCTAAAGCATACTTTTTCTTTTTTTAGTTTCATAAATTTGATTTAAATTGTTTTTATATTTTTATAAATCTTTAAGGATTGAATCTATTTCGTTTAGACTTATTTTTTATTCTTATTTTTTTAATTATTAAAACCTTTTTTTTATTTTTATATCTTTTTAAAAAATATTAATACTTAATTAATGATTCATCAATAATTTCATTTAACTTTTAATTTAAAATATTATAATCTTATTATATTCTAACTATTTCTTTCTTTTTTTATTCATTTATAATATTAATAGTATTCTACCAACTTTCATTTTCTTCTTTTAAATTATTTCTTAATGTAACTTCCATTTCTTTATTTAAATGTTTTAATTATATTAAATTTTTTCTTTCAACTTTTAAAGCTTCTTTATATGAATCAGCTTTAGTCTGTTCCATTTAATATTCACTTTATAACATTAATATTTTGTTTTGAAGCCTTGTATTTTCTCTTATTAAATTTTAATCTTAATCCCCTAACCCTAAATTATGTTAACCTCCTTATGGTCTTTTACATTATTTCATTAATTCTTTTATAAAACTGCTTTTTTGTTAAATATCCAAAATAGCATTTTCGTAGGTAAAAGGAAGGATGTTTTTTTCAATAATTTCGATTTCTTCAAATAAAAAATAGTTTTATAAATATTTTTTTTTTACATTATTTAAATTATTCAATTAAATTTTCATCTAAACAATCTTCTTTTGCTCCATACTTAAATTTATTACTAATCATTATACTTTTTCTTTATCCAAATTTACTTAATCCACCTTATTCTGTATGCTCAACTATTCTCTAGGAGATTAAAGGCACATTTATTCTTACTTTAGATTTACTTAATGCTGATTAATTTTTTTATTAATTCTATAATATATCCATATCTAATACAACATCTTCTATTTTAATTCTTAAATCTTTACTGTTTTGAGTGCATTCATCAATAACTTTTTCAAGGCATTTAATATGTTTTGTTTAAATTCTAATTACATTATTTTTTAATTAAGTTTTTCCATAATCTATTATTTATTTCCATTCCAATGCACTTATAGTCCTTAAAAGATTTTAGTTCATTATATGCGAGCTATTTATTTTTAAATCATTATATATATACATAAAAAAAATATATATTTTTAAAACTTGATTAAAAGCTTTTTTAATTAAATTATTATAAAATCTTATTAAATTGGCTCTTTTAATATTTCTTATTCCATTTTATGTTAAAATTCAAATATTTTTTTAAAAATTCTTGATTCTAGTTATTATCTAAAACTTTAAATGTGCTTTATATTTATTAATTTTTTTTATCAATTCTATTTATTTAAAATTTATAATATATCATTAAAATTGTTGTATTAAAAAATACGTTGAAATATCATTTGGATTTGTCTAACTATCTGAAGATGAGTCTGAATCTGAAGATGAAGTTTAAGATATTTCTGCTAAAATATTATCATCGATTGCATCTAAACTCATTTTTTTAATTTTTTATATTAAATTTGGGTCCTCATTTATCTATTTAATATAAAAAAATAAATAATAATAAAATTTTGTTTACTTAAAAATTAAAATTAAAGTTATTTTTAAAATAATCTCCAAGTTTAATTTCAGCAAAAGTAAGCTTATTTTTCAATAAGTCATCAATTTTTTTTTCATCTTTTAAAAATAAAAATAGATAAATAATAGTAAAAAATTACAAATTTATTTTTTTTCGTTAAGAAATTCGGTATTTTATTTTTCTAATTTGCAAATCTATTCGATAAGTTTTTATATTTATTTTTATAAAATTTCCAATTAAAATTTATTAAAACTATTTTTGGAAATCTCTTTAGAATATTAAACTTAAATCATATTTTTTTCGCTCATTATTTCATTCAATTAATTTTGTATATTAATATTGTTTTTTTTTAATGATAAAATTTCTATTTTTAATTATTTGTTTTTATCTTCTAATTCCTAAATATTTTATTTTTAATTATTAATTTATTCATCTTTAGATTTAAACTTTGCTTAATATAAATCACTACTATATCCAAAATTAAACATTTCCTACATATTAAAATCACCTAGTTAATATGTATTTATTTAATTATTATTATATATACCTGCTGGATTTAATTGATTTTAAGTTAAATTATTTGAAAATCCATATTAATTTCCTTATAATTCAAGTAATGTATCAAAATCTCTTTCTTTTTTTTATATAAATATTAATTTTAAAATATAATTAAAATAAATGAAATACTCATTTCAATAACCTAATTACAATTAGCATAAGGAGGAACTTGATCAAGTTCTTCTCTTGCATGTACAATTGCTTATCTAAAGTTATTATACATGCTTTTATATTAGAGCATTTCTTATTTTAATAATTCAATTGTTTATTTTAATGAATCTGCTGAATGTGAGAAATTAACTTTGAAATTATTTTTTATTGTTTTTGCCCTTGTTGCAAATTTCAATGAAGATATAGTATCATCAGTAAATTTTGAATTTAACGAGCAAGTAACTATTAATGAAGTCTATAAATATATATATGTATATATATATATATATATATATATATATATATATATATATTTATATTTATATTTATATTTATATTTATTTTTAAAATTTATTTATATTTTAAAAAAAACCTTATAATTTCCTCCTAGAGATTCTTGTAAAATTCGTGTAAGTTTAGAGTCTCTATAAGGTATATGATCTTGTCCTGTTGTTAAAGCATGTATGACTTTTCCTTTTTAAATATATTTTTTAAAAAAAAATATAATATTAATAATATACCTAAACATGTTAATGAAACATTTATTTTTATTGCTTCTTCCAAACCTTCTCCTACAGCTCCACTTTTGGATACCTTTTCACATCCAGCTAAATCAATTAAATTTAGTTTTCCATTTTTTTCAGCTCCGCTTGCTAATTTTTAAGTGATTTAAACCATAAATATAGTATGAGATCTTGAACTATATTCATTTAATTTAGTAGCTCTGGTTTATCTATTACTATAACCGAAATCAATTAAATCAATAAGTTCATTTTCATCTCCTACTTATCTTTAAATAAGCCCCTATTTTTTAAAAATAAAAATAATATCCAACAAAATTAAATATATTTAAATACTTAAACAATAATTCCTTTTTAAGGATGCTCTTTAATTTTAAGCTCTATTTTTTCATCTTATTACATATTTAAACTATCATGTAGATTTTCTTTGTAAATTTCTAACATAGAACACTTAATAGTATATTCTATGTCTGAGTTCTCTTCATTATTTACATGATCAAAAAGTTAATCGCACATTCTTGGAATAATTCCTTATTATTATTAATTATCTAAATTTCCAAACATTGTATGTGATTTTCCACTTCCGGAAACCCCATAAGCAAAAATGGTACCATTATAACCTATTAGAACGTCATTTACAACTCCTACAGCGATTTCTTCATATATTTATTCTTAAGTGCAATCTTATTAAAACACTTTGTCTACTGTATATGTAATTGTGTCATTTATAAGTTTAACAGTTTAAACTCCAATAAATTCAATTATATTTTGGCCTAAACCGTTTTTATTTAGATCTAATTCTGCTTGATTGTTTGGTCTGAATCTTATATATGTTTTTACATTTCCGTTTTATTCTTTATCTTGAACTTATAGATTTTATATTATTTATTTGTATTTTTCTTTTGGGTTAATAATCTTTTTAGGAGTACTTAATACTGATTAACTAACTACTGAACTATCGTAATTTATTTTGTTATTTTTTTAAAAAAGTTGCTTGGCAACATTTTAATTATCTTTTTGTTTAAAAGCAATTATTTTTTCACTTTCTTATTATAAATTATTATCTGTAGTCTACTAATATTCTTACAATCCTTATTATATTTAAAAAAAATTGCCTTAATTATTAACCTTGACGCTGTTACTAAGTCTTTTTTATGTTACAAAATCGGAAAATGTAGAGCTTAAATTTTATTATAAAGCTTATGAATTTCTTTGATCAGTTGAAGCTTAATTTTATTTATTATCTGAAAAATTATTTGATTCAATTTATGGTTTCAAATTCGTTATTTTACTTGAAAAAAATGAATTTTATTAAAGGAAGGTATTTGCAGTATTTTATAATTTTTATTCATCGTTAGTTTATTAATTTTTTAAACCGTAAAGTTATTTCTCATTTTCAACTATTGTAAGCGTAAGTCGAGAAGATAAAGGTTATTATTATTTTTCCCCTTTTAAATTCAATTTGCTGAGATTAAGCTTAGCATTATTGTTGTTTTGAGTGTTGGAATTTTCGTGTTTTATATAAAATTATTCTAAGGCTTATGTAAGAAACTGGTTTATGTTAATTAACGTTAAGGAAATTTTCCAATTTGTTTTAATGTTAAATCATTTAAATTTTTTTTCAGAGGAGATTAATTATTTTAAGGCTCTTTTGAATGGCTTTATTAAACTTTTGTGATTAAATTTGCCTTCTTTTAATAAAATTTATTCATATATTTTTATGCCTACTTTATTTTTTTAAAAATTTTATTATAAATTTACGATTTGATTTTACTATTTTTATTTAATTATTTTTATTTTTATAAATTATTTATATATTTCTTTTGTAATAATTAATATATTTAATTTTAATTTTAAATATTTGTAATATATTATTTTTATATTATTAATAAAAAAAAATTAAATTAAATAAATTTTAATAATTTTTATCATTTAATATTAATCAAATTTAAATAAAGCTATAAATAATAAAAAAAATATTTATTTATTTAATAAATGCTATTGTAAATAAATATGTTTAAAACCAGATTATAATAAGGAAAACAATTTTTTTTTTAGTAAAATTTAATAAAAGATAGTAATTTATAATTATATCCATATTAAAAAAAAACAAAGTAATAATTAAAATGATGATATTTATGAATAGAAATATTATATAAAAGGTAAAAAAAAAAGAAAACTTCAGAAATTTTATAATATAGAAATAATAATAAAATATATAAGTTATATAAATACAAAAATAGTATAACCCTTAAAAATAGCTTTTATTTGAATAAAATAAATTAATATAAATTTAATAAAAGATTTGAAAAAAAATATTTAATGCAAAGATAATCTTAAAAAAAATATTACTGTTCGGGGGGAATTATTTTATATAAGCCCAAAAAGTTCAATAAAATAAAAAAAATGAGATTTTATTTTAAAATAATATAAAAAAAAAAAAAATTATTAAAAAAATGTAATTAATGATATTTAATATTTTTAATTATAAATTTTCCTCATAAATCTGAATTATACTATTAAAGATTTTTTATTATCTTAATTAAATTCTCAATAACTTTTTTTTATTTAAAACAAGTGAATATAAAACAGATATATCTTCATAAAATATCCCTTCTAATTCTTTTAAAATATAGTCCTAATTTTACAATTTTTAAAGTATTATATTTATTTCTTCAATTACATTTTATGCTTTACTACGGATTTTCTAAGATAATTCTAATGAATTTTTTTTTACTTATTATAAACAAGTATCATTAATAATTTATAAAGATTTTTCTAATGTAATAATGACTTTCTATTATTTATATATTTATGCTTTTTTAAATTATTTATAAATAAATAAATATAATTAATTTATAATTATGTTTACTTATATTATCTTTACAAACACATTTATAACTATTTGGTAAGTAATGTATCTTAATTAAAAGCTTTATAAATTTTGTAAAATTTTATGATTTTTATACACAAATTTAACCTTTATTGACATTTAAATAAAAAAGAATTTTACTAAAGCATTCATTAATATCTTGATTTTCAAATATTTATAAATTAATGCAATATTAATTATGATCAGTTATTATTTCTTGATTAAAAACAAAATAAAATTCTGGTTAGAATCTATAATATATTTTAAGATTTTAATTAACTTACTAATTTTCGATAAATATTTTCATATTAGATTCTTTTTAATTATATTAAATATTTATATTTTATTATCTGTTTCCATTTTAAGATACATATTATAATCCAGGTACTAAAAAAACAGAATCTTAAACATGAATTGCATATTTTTAGACAATTAAGCTTTTAAAATATTAATTTATAAAGCAAAACAAAAAATTAAAATTATTTTATATTTACTAAGCCCAAGCAAAATCAGCAAAATCTATACATCTTAAATTTTTAAGGTGAAAAATTTATTAGCATTCTTCTTTTGTTAAGTCCTTTGTCTAATATTTAAGTTTCTAAATAATTTTTATAAATAGAGCCTTTCATTTATCAAAAATTTTACCAAAGTTTAATCAATTTAATTCAAAATATGAATTTCTGATAATCTAAATGTAAATAATGGAATATTCATTTATATAGGTAAACTTAATAAGAAGTCTTTAAATCTTTTTAAACATTAAAATTTAATTTATATTGATAAATATATTAATTAGTAAAAGTTATTACAACGAATCATCAATATTTTCAAGATGAATTAAAATATTCAAAATAAGCTATGTTTATATATTCTTATTGAAAATAATAACAAAAGAAATTGCTAATTAATTTTTATATTATTTTTACTTACATCTATTTATGAATGTAATTATATGTATTTTTAGAAATATTATTTATTTTATTTAATTGTTTAAGGTATAAATTTATTTTATAAACACGTGCTTATATCACATGAAAAAAAGGGTTATTTATCTAATATTTAAGTTGGAATTATAATTTAATCATCATTTTGATATTTAAATTTTAGATTTTAATTCATTGATTAAAATTGTTAGATTATATCAACTTTTTTGTTATACAATTTTTCATAGTTAAACTATTTACATTATTTTTCTGAAAAAGTCAAACAAATTTATTGAATATATAATATTTTTTCTTAAAATTCATTTTATTGTTATTATTCTTTTTTTTCTATTTAAAAAGTTAAATAGTTAGCAAATGATATAAAAAGATATATTTATATAAAATTCATTTTATAATAATTTATAAAGATAAATATATTTAATTTTACTTTTTTTTAAATATTTAATGATAATAAAATATCGAAAATTTTAAGCATATGTGAAACAAAAAATATTTTAATTAAATAATTTTGAATTAATTTTTTTTTTTTTAAAATAATATTTTGTTCTTAAATGGATAATATTAGAGACCCTCTAAAAAATTATAAAACCATTTTAACTGAAGGTTTTTAAAAAATAATAAAGTTGTTACCCAAAAAATATAAGAACTTTAGAGATTTGATTTTAAAATATATAGGTATAATAATATATAAATTTAATTTTAAAAATAAATATATTTGATATATTTTTTAAATTCTAAAATATATTTTATAAAAGATTAAATAATTTAACTCAATGATCGTAATTAATTAAGTGCAAACAAATATTTTATAATTTTGAAAATGGCAATGGATGTTCATAATCCTTAATTGACATAGTGCACATTATATTATTTAGAAGTAAAGAAAATATTAAAAATATAAAAGAATTAATTATATATAAAAAAAAGAAATTAGTATCACATAGGTTTTTAGATGGAAATTGCTACGATTATACACAAAATGTATTTTTAGAAGATGATGATAAAATACAATAATAATAATAATAATAATAATAATAATAATAATAATAATAATAATAAGTAAATAAAAGTTAAAAATTAATTGATTCAATAATAAACTCTGTCTGTGATTGTACTTCATTAAAAGACGAAGCAGTTCATGTAGAAATTATTAAATCTCTTTTAACTCTTTCTACAAGTCCTATTTGTGAAGTGAATAAATTTTATAAAATAATAATTTTTTTATTTTTATTTTTTTTTATTTTATTTTAGATATCAGGGTAAAACTTAGATTATATTGTAAAAACTATTTTTGGAATTTATTACTGTAATATAATAAAAAATATAATATTCAAAAATTTATTATGAAATAATTTTTTAAAAATATATAATTAATTTTATATTTAATTTATAAGCATTTATACGCTAAAAATTTTTTAATTTTTAAATATTATAATTTTCTATCTTTTATTATTAAAAATAAAAGAATCTAAATAAGGAATATTGCAAAATACGTCAAAACATGCAATAAGCTAAATAGTTTCAGAATTATTCAAAAAAATGGAAAACAATAGTTTTCTTTCATTTGAAGAAAGATAAATATATTTTAATAAAAGGTAAAACATGTAACCTTTAGCTTAATCCTCTACCTGTGAAAACTAGTTTAATTTTTCTAAGCAATAGGCAGTAATCCTTAATGCCTCTGAAGAATCTTCAGTTAATATTAATAGTTTATAACAACCAGCTGTAATTTAATAAGTATCATTTAATATTTACAACACTTTACCTCCCGTAAATTTAGAAGATAAAAAAAATTAGAAAAATTAACTAATATAATAATATTTAGGAAAGGTAATTATTAATATGGTTGATGATGTTTGCATTTATTACAACAAAAAAGAAAAAATTAGTTAAAAATATTAAGAAGATAACGAATAATAATAGTTATAATAAGAACTTTCTTTAATCCCTCTCAAATGCGTGCCTATATTCCAAGACAATGATAATCCTTAATACAAACGTACTATATTTACTAATATAGATAATGAAAAGTAAATAAAGGCAGGAAAATTCGGTTGGTGTTTTATATGTAGAAATGAAGCACAGAATTTTTGTAAAGACACACGTGTACCTATATGCTCAAAAGAGTGCAAGTTAAAACATTTGGAAGAAATTTAATTAATTGAAAGGGTTTGCTTTGATAATTATGGTGATGGGTATTTGAATAAATAAATGGTAGATTGTTTAAATATATTTGAGTTCTTATGTAAAACTTCATGTAAAGATGCTGCAAACAATCTCTCTTAATAATAATTAAAAGAAAAGGCCTTGGCTTTAGAATTACTCCTTATTATTATGGAAAAAGGAGGTCCTATTTTTATTTCTAGAAAGGAATTTACTTAGGCTGTAAGGGATAATCTTTTACAAAGTCTTTTGTAGAATTCTTTAAGTACTGAAAAATCTGTTTTTATTATAAGTTTTAGTATTTTTGCAAATTTAATTGATAACTTTAGGTAAAATTTGAAAACTGAAATTGGGGTTTTTATAGAAAATGTATTTATCAAATATCTTGAAAGTT
Organism: Ichthyophthirius multifiliis; assembly: GCF_000220395.1. Taxonomy (NCBI): domain Eukaryota; phylum Ciliophora; class Oligohymenophorea; order Hymenostomatida; genus Ichthyophthirius; species Ichthyophthirius multifiliis. Next base: position 93,543 of record NW_004086035.1, read on the forward strand.
CTAATGCTAATTATAACCATCGTATTTATTGCTTACATGTATTTAATAAAATATTCAAAATACCACGTGCTGTTATTGAAATGTTTGTTAATTACGATTGTCTTTTGGATCAAAATAATATGATAGAACATATTATTGAACTTTTATGTAAAATTTCACAAGGAAAATATGCCAAACAGGAATATTAAAGTTTAATAATGCCTGATTAAGATATTGAATTGAGAAATTTGGCAACAAAAAACATTATTGAGTTGATGAAAGGAATTGTCGATTTTGTGGATTTATGTGATGAATAAAATAAGACTTAATAAATTGCAGCTGCATTGCCAATTTAGACTCTTTAAAATGAAGAAAACAATAATATGGATGTTACTTAGATTTTTGAAGAAAACACTAAAGATCCTATCGAAGAATAAAGATAGAGAAAATTAAAGTTTAAAAAGGCTATTGCTAAATTCAATTTTAAACCTAAATAGGGCATTTAATCTTTTATAGAGGCTAAAATTATTGAAGAGAATAATCCAAAATAATTGGCAGAAATATTTTATACATACAATCCTTAACTTGATTAGGAAAAATTAGGAGAATTATTTGGGTCTGATAATGCTTTTAATAAAAGTGTTTTAGCTGAATTTATTGAATTTATTAATTTTAAAGAAATGGACATAGTAGTAGGTTTAAGAAAATTCCTTACTTATTTCTAGTTACCAGGTGAAGGTTAACAAGTAGATAGAATACTTGAAAAATTTGGAGAAAAATATGTTTTAGATAATTCTTCAGCATTCAAATCGGCTACTGGTGCTTATACACTGTCTTATGCTTTGATGATGCTTTAAACATCTCTTCATAATACTTAAGTTTAAGAAAAAGATAGAATGACTTTACCCTAATTCATAAATTTAGTTAAAGGAGTTGATGATGGGGAATCATTGTCTGACGATAGAGTATAGGCTATGTATTTAGAAATAAAAAAAGCTCCTTTAGCTATTCATCATTTAGAGGCTTAAAAAAAAGCTTTTGAAGAAGCTTTGACTTAAAGTGTAAGTAAAAAATAGGAAATGTTTTTATTAGAAACAGAATAAATGTTTGAAAAATCTCGAAATAAAATCTAGAAACATAAAGATACTGAAAATGTATATATTTAAGTTTTTAGTAAGGATTATGTTGGAAATTTACTCTAAATTATTTGGAGTCCAGTTTTTGCTTGCCTTTCTTCTCAAGGAATTGAAAGTAATATAAATAATTCGTAAACTTAAGATAATTAATAAGGAAATGAACATACTAATACTATTAATGGATTCAAATACGGTATTAGGTTGCTTGGATAGTTTGGATTAGAAACTGAAAAAGAAACTTTTATTTTAGAATTGTGTAGGTAAACAGGTTTAATGGTAGGAAATTATTAAAAAATTTTAAAATAAAAAAATATTTATGCAATCAAAACTTTACTTGAAATATGTACTTCAAATAAATATTTCCTTGGAAAATCATGGAAAACAATTTTGTAGTGTGTAGGATAGTTAGACCATTATTTCAACGCCCATTAAAATTCTCGAAAAGATAACGATTTAATTAATTCAGAAACATACCTTTAAAACAATTAAAATGATTAGTAATAATAATAGGAATAAATTGAAATTATTAATGCTTAAGTTGTTGCTAATTATATTGATTAATCTATGGTGGATAAAATTTTCCATAATTCCATATAGTTAGATGGTGAAAATATTTTCGAATTTATTAAGTGTTTATGTGAATAATCAAGAGAAGAAATTGATTATATGTAACCTCCTAGGATTTTTTGCATGCAAAGAATTGCCGAAATAACAGAATTTAATATGCATAGAGTTCGTATTATATGGAATAGAATTTGGGAAGTATTAAAATAACATTATAACTATGTAGGATGTCATAAAAATCATTAAATTAGTGCAATAGCCATAGATTCCCTTAAATAATTAGCAGTAAAATTTCTTTAAATACCCGAACTCGTACATTATTAATATTAAAGAGATTTCTTGTCACCTTTCGAGTATGTTTACTAAAGAGTTAGTAATGCCCAATTAAAAGAGTTAATTTTAAATTGTCTTTAATTAATGACCCATACAAGAGCTGATAATTTAAGGTCAGGATGGAAAGTAGTATTAAAAGTTGTAAATGCAACATTATAAGAAGATAATTAGGTTTTGGTTGATTTAGCAGTTTCAATTACTGATATGATAATATAATAAAAAAGCTTTGATAATTTAATTGATGTATATGCTGATCTTATTCATGCATTGACAAACTAAACGAAATACAAATAAGAAAAAATAGCTCTAAAAGCGCTAGATCATTTAAAAAAATGTATTAAATTTTTGGTAGAAAATACTCATAAGGATGAATAATAATAGTAGCAATCTGCAAATAATGTTGTAATTGCAGGAAATAGTAAAAAAAGCTTAATTATTAATGAATCTAAGAGATTATTGGAGGGATATTTAATACCTATTTTGAATAATTTTGCTTCTTTTTTTTCTGATGAAAGGCCTTCTATAATTAAGAAAAGTGTAAAATATTTATTTGAAACAATAAAACAATATAGTAACTAATTCAATTAAGAATTTTGGAATCTAATATTTAAAGGAGTTATAAGACCTCTTTTTGATGATATGTAGTTTACTTTTTAAAATATGCAATATTCAAATAAATAACTTTATAATGCTACTAAAATCACCAGCCACAAAGCTTTCTAAGAATTTGTTAGTATTTATGTTTAATATTTTAATACATTAGAAAATTGTATGGATGAATTCCTTGCTATAATTATAAATTGTGTTTTGACTAGCGAAGAAGTAATTTTTTTATTTTTATTTTTATTTTATTGATTTTTTTTTTTTGGGTAAACAGACTTTATCTTCAATATGCTTAGAAAATTATAAATAATTTTTATTGTAAATATCTTAAAATTTGAATTAAGGACATTGGGATAAAATAATATAATCTCTTGTTTATATGTCTGAGTCTTGTACCCCTGTTGAAATACTAAATATTTCAGAAATACATGAAGATTTTAATATATCTTTATATGATTTAGTTTAAAAAGAAAGTATTTTTGTACCCTCTAATTCATTAGATATTAATTTCAATAAAAACATAATTTAATGCGTAATTTTTAAAAATATTCTCAGTTTTATTAGTGATATTTTTGAAAGTTTTACTTAATTTTTGACTTAATAGCATATTGATTAAATAATATAAATGCTTTAAAAGCATGCTACTTTTACAAGAGAATTCAACAAACGCATATATTTGCGCTTTTATTTATGGAGAAGTGGTAAAAAATATTATTTTAAAATATATATAATATTAATTAAAATAAAGGATTGATGAGTGATTAAGATAAATTGCCAGTTTTAGGTAGGTAAGAAAAGATAATCAGAAATGGCTTAATTTAAGTTTATTATGAAAAATATAATAGAAATAAAGTTTAATAAAACTTAAATGAATTCCATGAGTATTTTTTTATTTTTAAAATTTATTTTAATTATTATTTAATAAAGGCTTTGCTTTTCCTATATTTAAGATTTATTCAATATAATATAAGAAAAAAGAAAATTTTATATTTTATAAAGAGATTAAAAAAAATAAAAATAATAACTTGGGTAATAAAAATAATAATAAAGTGAAATAGAGTAATAATAAGTTTCAGATAATATTGTTAATTAAGAAAATAATAATTAAATAAAATTAAGTGAAATGTTGTAATAATTAGACTAAGAAGATAAAGAAAGAGAATAAAAATAACTAAGATTTCTAATTGCAAATGGTATAATACCGAAATTAGATAATGATGAGCATCTATAAAAAGTAATTTTAAAAATATAAGCTTACTAATATATAAATTAATTATTTAATTATTTATTTATTTATTTATTTATTTATTTATTTATTTATTTTTAAAATATAAAATTATAAAAAGTTATCAAATTAACAGATTTAATATATATTAAAACAAATTTATTGATATAAGTAATTAAAATGTTTATATTGATGATGATTTCGATTAAAATTTGTAAAAAGTTCTATCTAAATATGTTAATTATGTATTTACATTAATAAAATGATATGATTTTAAAATGATTATATTGTTTTAAAATTTATATAGTATATATAATTTCTATTTTAAAAATATATACTATATATTTTTTTTAAAATGTATATTTTAAATAAATAAATTTACTATTTAAATTATAATAATATTAAAAAAAATACTAAAATAATATTTATAAAAACTTTAGTATTAATAAATTATTATATTATTTTTATATACTATTCATTTATTTATTCTATTTATTTTTTTTAGTTTATAGATTATTTAATTATATTTTATTTTTTATTAATCTTAAACATAATTCATTTATTTTATTTAATTTTTAAAAATAAATTACTGAAAAAATAATTAAATATGAAATTAATCAATTATAACTAAACCTTTATTGCTTATTTAACTTTAAATTGGATATAATAAATTAATTTCTTTAAAAAATAATTTTGAATTTAAATTTATTATTTGAATCGATTGAAGTTAATATTTATATTTAAAATTAATTTGATTTTTTTTAAAAAAAATAATGAAATCCTATTTCATTTACATTAATTTTTTAGATATATTTTGAATAATTTTTTTATTTTTATTTTTATAAATAAATTTTTTTAGTTATTTTAAAAAAATAATTTAATTAACAAAATGAATTAATCAAAATAAAGAAAGTTTTCCAGTAATAAATCTTTTGCCTAAATTAATTAAATACAAATGCAAGATGTATTCTCAAGTGAATATGGTTTGAATTTGTAAGATTATAATCAAAAATCACATGAACTTTAACTTTTAGGTGAGAAAGGTGTATTTTATGATGAATATTTTCCTCCTACAAAAGAATCATTATGTGAATATTGGAATTTAATGCCTTAATAGTAATAAAAAGTTTGGGAAAAAATACAATGGTTACGCCCAAATTAAATATTTGATGAGTTTTAAGGAATAGATGTATTTAAAGAAATAGAAGTTAACGATATTAAATAGGGTATTTTAGGAGACTCTTATTTTTTGTGTTCTTTAAGTTCTTTAGCAGAAAGAAAAGAATATATTTTGAAATTATTTCATACTAAAAATTACTAAAAAAACGGTTTATATTCCATTTGGTTGAATATTAAAGGAGAATGGAAAAATATTATTATTGATGACAGAATACCTTGCATTAAAGGAATTCCTTGTTTTTCCAAAGCTACTGGAGCTGAATTGTGGGTCGTCTTATTAGAAAAGGCTTATGCTAAAGCTTATGGATCTTATTTTAAAATAGAAGGAGGAAATCCTGCGATTGCTTTGAGAGATTTGACAGGTGCACCTTATTAGAATTTAGATAGTAATAATCCTGATGAAGTCTGGAACTATTTAATCTAACATGATAATAATGGAAAAAGTGATATATTAATTTGTTATACTAAGAGTGCTCACATTAAGGAAGAATAGAATAAACTTGGGATTTTAGCTGGGCATGCTTATTCAATCCTTGATATAAAGTAAATTTTCGATTATCAAGTCAATAAATAAGTTGGAATTATTAAAATAAGAAATCCTTGGGGGTATGTATAATTGCCACTTTTTATAAAAAAATTATAATAAAATATTATATTATATTATATATAAAGTAAAGTTGAATGGAATGGTGATTGGAGTGATAATAGTTTAAAATGGACTCCTTAATTAAAAGAATAATTAAATCTTAAAAATGAAAATGACGGAAGCTTTTGGATTTAGGTTGAAGATTTTGTTAAGTATTATGAAGGAATTGGTTTATGTCAAATTAAAGATAATTATAAGTGCAATTCAATAAAGGTTGATATGGATAATTAATAAAATGCTGCAATAGTTAAGCTTATAATAAAATAAAGATAAGTTGGATGGATAACTTTGAATTAAGATGATTCTAGATTTTTTAAATAGGACATTTATAATTATTCTTTTAGTACAATTATTGTTACAAAACATAATTTCGAAACAAATTAAATTTAATGGGTATCAGGAAATTTCGATTATGATAGAAACAATGATGCTTTTTGTATTTTTGAGCCTGGAGAATATTTTGTATTTGTAGAAGTATTATGGAATCAAAATTATACTAGAAATATTGTAATAAGTAATTAATTATTCTTTTTTAAAACATCAAAAATATTTAAATAAAAATAAAGATTCTTATACAAATGGTGAGAATTAGTTTTAATTTATTACAGGTATGAATTGTGATGAATTTTAAAAATAGGCTATTAAATAATATTGTTTAACAAAACCAATAAGTAAAGAAAATAAACATAACAAAGTAGAATATTAAGGTAATGAAATAATTAAGATATAACGGTAATAATCTAGGTTTAATTTATTTCTATTTTTATAATAATTCTTGGAATTACAGTCTTGTAGACTAAAATTAGTTTTAATAAATTTTAAGGCTATAAATTAATGTAACCTTTTAAAGGTAAAAAAAATATTAAATTTGAATATTTTAAATAATTAAATAAGATCATGAAAACATCGACATTGTATTACCTCCAGGAAAAGAAATTATTTTATTATGCAAGTTTGATGCTTTAAAAGATTTCTCAACTTCATATAACTATAAATCAAGTATAACTTTATATCCTTCTAATTCAGTCTAATTTAAATATGATGAATCTATGTTTTTAAAGCCTAACGTTTTTAATGATAAAATAAGTTAGGCTTAAAACAAAAGTTCAGCATAAAGAGAAATATCAATAACCAACTTTAGATTAGGTCCTGATAATGATATTGAAAATTTAACTACTAACATATATTAAATAGAATAAATTTTTGTAAATTCGTTTTGATAGCTTTAACTCCATTTAGTAAATAAATATTACTTTAATTTCTTTTTGTTTAAATTAAAAAGTAAATGATTGGGCAACATTTTTATTTGTTCAAACTTTTATTTATTTATTTTTAACTATTTTGTTTGGATTTGATAATTGCAACTTTTTTGATGTTTAAAAATAAATATATTTTAATTTTTAATATTTTAACTTATAGATTGTTTAATTATGGTTTCTATAATATTATTTAATTGTAAATAAGCAACTAGACTTAGATTGAGAATAATTATTAATTGCTTTTTACTATCTATTATATCCTAAATTATATGGATATGCTTATATCCAAATGTAAATATTTTTAAAAATAATATATATTTCAAAAAAAAAAAACAGAAATGGAACTCAATCGATTCTTAACTAGATAAAGTAAGTCCTGCATGGAATCCTTTTATACTTTATATATAAATATTAGTATTTTTTTTAAAGGTAAACATTCAAAAAATATTTACTAATAAAAAGTTTATAAAAAATAGTTCTATGTATGTTTAGTATATTGGAAAGTTCTTGTTGATTACGATTTTTTAATATAAAAAGTATATTTCAAATTCTCAAAAACATTATCGAGATAATGAATAAATATATATATATTATTAAATTTATGTTTATTATGTATTGATGTATTGAGTTTTGATTAAAAAAATAAATAAAAATATATTTTTCAAAAAAAATATTTTTTCTTTATTACTTATCAAAGATATTAATTAAAATTTAAAAAAATTATTAGTTTTTAAAACAAATTTATATAAATGTTATTTTATTTATAATTAAAAAAAGTATAAGTGTAAAAATTTATTTTTTTCATACAAATATATTTATAAATTTAATTAAAATTTATTTGTTTATTGCTTATTATTTTTAATGTCAGCTTTGCCTTTTGGATTTTTGATCTCTAATAAATTTAGCTCTTACATTAGGGTCAAGTTCTTTCTTTCTAATTCTAAGATTTTTAGGTGTAACTTCTACAATTTCATCATCTAAAATAAAAAAATATTTTATTTGAAATAACTTATTTATTACCTCTAATATACGAAATAGCTTCTTCAATACTGAATTGTCTAGCAGGTTAAAGCAAAATTTTTTCTTCATGTTACTTACTTCTAACATTAGTGAGTTCTTTTTTTTTAGTTGGATTTAATTCTACATCTGATTCCTTCTAATTTTCTCCAATAACCATTCCTGCGTAAACTTAACTTCCAGGAATAACAAATAATTATCCGAATTTTTCACAAGCTTTAACTGCATAAGCAGTACATAAACCATCAGTAGTACATATTAAAGCTCCTTTAGTATTTTTTTTTAATGTTCCTTTATGTTCTTAATATTCATGGAAAAATGATTCCATAACAGCAGTTCCCTTAGTGTCGTTCATAAGCTCAGTTCTAAAGCCAATCAAGCCTCTAGTTGGTGCAAGAAAAGTTAATCTATGTAAATCGGCAGTTATTTCTTCACAATTTTCATATACTCCTTTTCTAAGTCCTAGTTTTTCAATAATTATGGAAGAATAAATAGGACTAGTCTCAATTTTGACTTTTTCTACTGGTTCAAAGGTTTTGTTTCCTACTTATTTATATATAATTTAGGGAGGAGTTAAACTCATTTCAAATCCTTCTCTACGCATATTTTCGAATAAAACACCTAAATGTAAATCTCCCCTTCCTTCTACAACTAAATTCGCTCCATCTTTTTAGCCCAAACCTTAATTAATTGATTTTATTATATTTTTTATTTTTAAAAATACCTTAAACTCTTAAGGCAACATCGTTTTCACTTTCTTCTTAAAGTCTTTATCTTAATTAGTTGAAAGTTAATTTTACTCCTTCTTTTCCTGCTAAAGGAGATGTGTTAGGAGATATTGCAACACCAATAATTGGAGGATCTATAGGAATACTGGGAATCGATCCTTTATTTCCTTGTTTGTTTAAAGTATATGAAACTGTTGAATTGGAGAATCCAGCAATAGAAACAATATCACCTGCATAAGCTGTTTATATTTCCATCTTTTAGTTAATTTATTAAAATTAAAAAAAATAATTACTTGTTTCTATCCGTATCTTCGTATTATTTTCATAACTTTATTACTTTCAATTAATTTACCATCTCTATCATATGAATCTAATTTATCGCCAACATTTAAAACTCCTGAATTTATCTTCCCAATTACCAACTTTCCATGGTATATGTTACTTTCTGTTTAAGAAATAAGCAGTTGGAAATCTCCTTCTTTTGTTTATTTAGGCGGTAGTACATAATTAACTATAGCATCTAAAATGCAGGAAACGTCTTTTTTATTATCACTTTTTATATTATTTAGATTGTCCACAGCCCAACCATCCTTTTTTTAAAAAATATAAATTTATTGTTTTCTTAGATATATAATATAGTATTAAATATTTTTACTCTTCCTGATGCATAATAAACTGGATAATCTAAATCTTCTTCAGGAATGTCCATTTCTATAAATAAATCTAATATCTATAATTATTTTTAATATTTTTTTATTTCTTATGGTTAATAGTTATTTAATTACTTCATTTTCAACATCTTTACATCTTGCAGTTGGACGATCTACTTTATTTATAATAACAATAGGTTTCAATTTTTACTTTAAAGCTTTTTTTAGTACGAATTTGGTTTAAGTCATTGGTCCTTCAGTTGCACATATTAACAAAATAACTCCATCAACCATCTACATAATACGTTCTACTTCACCTCCGAAATCCTAATGACCAGGTGTATCTACAATATTGATTTTATAATCTTTATAAGTAATTCCTGTAACTTTAGAAAGAATTGTGATTCCTTTTTCTTATTCAAGTGCATTACTATCCATAGATTTCTAATTTTCTAAGCCTGATTATTTTAAAAGTGTATCTACTAAAGTTGTTTTTCCATGATCTACGTGTGCTATTATTGCAACATTTCTAAATTTGGTATTATCATTTGTATTTAAAACATTAATAATGTTCTAATTCTTTATTTTTATTTTTTTAAAAATTAATTAATTAATATGTTTTTAAATTGCAATAATGAATAGTATTTTTTTAATTTTACTTTTATAATTTTTTCTTATGTTTCTAATGCAAATGTGCTACAAGGATGATAAAATAAAGACCTTCTTATTTATTAAATTTCTTATTTGAAATTAAATGATTGAGAAATAGAACAGATTTATTTTTAAGTCAACCTATTTATATATTATTTACATAATATATTGCTAATGTTTATATTCTTTGCAATTTTCAACATTTTTGTATTTTTTTATATAAAAAAAGAATTTTCTAATAATTTTTTTATATAAAATCTTACGATTTTTTATTTAATATGCAAATCAAAAGTATTTAGATATAAATATTAAAAAAAATATGAGTTAAATAAAACTACTTAATAGAGAAAATAATATTAAAAGTAATTAAAAATAAAAATACTATATATAAATAAAATTATAATAATAATAATTAAATTTGGTTATATAACATATATTAATTAATATAATAATATTTACTTTTATATATTAAGTGAATTTACATAAATACATAATAATTGAAAATAATATACCTTCATATTTTAATAATTTTATTTAAAATATTCAATTGCTTTTTATAAAAAGTATATATTATTTGTGTAAAATAGATGTTTAAGATAAACTACATATAAAATATACTTTTAAATTAATATTTTTTTATTTTATTTATTCATTTTAATAAGATTGTTATTTCTAAGTAATTTAAAAATAAAAAATATGTATATTTTAGCTTTAAGGAAAAAAATATACTTTTACATTTGCAATTTTTATATACCTATCACTTAATTTATTTATTTTTAAAAATGAAAAATGATTTTTTTATTTGAATATAAAAATCGATAATTTTTTAAATGAAAATGCATATTATATTTTTTTTAATATTTTAGAAGAATTATTTTATTTTTAAAAACGTATTTCCTTTAAAAATTATCAATTAAATATAATCATCATTATTAATTATTTTTATTTTTTGCCTATGACAAACTTTACATTTTTGATTAATTCATAATTCTGGAAGCATTCATAATGGCTTTTATAAAATTTTTTTTTTTTAACAAAAATAAAATTTTTTGATTACATCCTTATTTTAATGATTTTTCTATCTTTTAATTTTCTTATATTTATGTGTTTTCAAGTTCTTTTTTTACATTATTATATTTTTGTAAAAGCCTTTTTTGTAATTCACATATAATAACTTTGTATTATTTTTTTAATAATTAATTATTTACTTTTCAAGTTCTTAGTTCCTAATTTTTTTTTATTCATCTTAACCAGAAATAATTCTTTATCTTAATGCTGATATTTCATTTTATTATCTTAATCTTAAATGTTGCATTAAATTTTTTAGTTTAATTTATCTTTAATAATTCCATTTTTCAAACTCTTCTTTTTCAATAGTAAATATTCTTTGTTGAATTTAATGAGCTTCCATATATCTTTATTAAGTTAATTTAATAAAAATAAAATATCTAATTGATTACTCTTATTATTTAGCTAGTTATTCTTCCATTTTTCTTAAATGTAATAATTCAGGAGTATCTTTTGGTTTTTATGCTTTTTTTATATAAATATAAAAAATAAACTAAATTAAATTATGAAAACTTATTTGTTATTCTATTTCTTCTTAAAATTTATTCATTTCTTCTTAATGTCTTTCGATAGTTTCTTTTTCAACTTTTTCAGCTTCTTAATTAAATTCAAGCATTTTTCTATCCCAAAACTCATTGAATTCATTATATTCATTTAAATGAGCCTTTTCAATTTCCTATTTCTATAAAATAAATAATATTAAACTATCTATTATACTTAAATTTATAATTTAAAAAACCTCATTCAAATGACGTTATTTCGTTTCGTCTTTTGATCTCCTTTCGAATTCTAGTTTTAACTCTTATAATCTTCTTTTAGCTAATTCAGCTTCAACATATTTTCCTGATTTTTCACAATTTTTTTAATGTTCTAAAAGTACTTCCCTTTTTTTATAAATTAAAAGTTTAATTTTTATTAGATTTATTAAATAACATGTATTCTTCAATATCACCATCTGGTTCAGGAATTTAGGATTTTTATTTTTATGAAGCTGATATTGGTCTATAATTAGAACTAATTTTTAAAAATTGTGAATATTAAGATATTAAATAGATAAAATATATTTTTGTGAGTAAATATTATTTTTTTTAGTTGGCTTTTATAAAGGTACTTTTAGGAGTATTTGCTATTGGATTATTATAACTCTGATCTTTACATTTAATTTATTGAAATAATTAAATAATTTTTAATTTTATTTTGAAATTTTGTTGAATTAAAAAAAAATAGAATTTTTTTTTATATATATAAAATAAAATTTATCTAATAAATTTAATAATTATTAAAAAATTCATTAATAATTTAAAAAAAATATATATATAATTATTTCTTTCATTATAAATACAAAATGAATAATACAAAAATTTCTATTTTATAATAAATTATCTTTGAAAAAGATTAAATAATATCAATAACATCTCTTTTAACCTAAATAATTTAAACATCTCCAAAAACAGCTAAATCCTCAAAAGGATTTTCATTTCCTACAACATAATAAATTGAATAATCTTATTCAGCTTATAGACTAATAAAAGTACTATTACAAGACCCATATCTATCTTTATCACAAATAACTTTTTAAAAAGTTATTGCATTTTCATCTTAACTGTTTTTTCCTTATTTAATTTATTATAAAGTAGGTTTAGTATTTTTTGAACTATCCAATATCATGTATATTAACCCACTTGTAGTAAGTTAAGGAATATCTAAAAATGCCCAGGTTTAACCTCTGTATAATACTGGATTAATACTTTAAGCTGAGGGTGGGTTATCTTAAATAACACTTAAAGGGTAAATATTTACAATATCAGGTATACCTTATATGTTTTACATTATATATGTTCTAAAGCATTCTTTTTTAGAAGCCGATAGTAAATTTTTAAATGTTTAATCATCAAAAGTATAGATGTTTTTACCAAAATAAAATGTTTCACTGGACATACCTATAACAGTTTTAATAGGAATATCTGTTTCTTCACAATTAAGGGTTAAAATACTATCATTAGAATTAATATATTAATCTAGCAAAACTCTTCTTTATCCTACAAATTTTATTTCTTTACAATAAGATCCATCAAAGCTATTTACACTATTTTTTTGTCATATAAATATTTATATTTATATATATTAACTATTTTGGCATTGAAAAAGTGAAAAGGGAAAGAAAACAGTTCATATTTTATCTTTATTCAACTGTTAATTCTTTTACAAAATCAATTTTTAATTTACTTGTAACTCCTGAATTATCTTTTGTTTAAAATTGTTTATTATCGTATTTTATTCTTCCTTTTTCATCTTCACATAATCCAAATATACGATAATCTTATTTTACCTATAAGCCTCTTAGTTTTATCTGAATACCTTAAGTTGTATCTAGTAAAGGAGCTGAACCAAATTAGTAAGAGCATATACTTTATTCGTCTGATGCTAAATCTTCATCCAATTTTTATGCTTAAACATTAACCTGCTCTATTGCACATTTTTAGGCATTAGATGAATAATACATAGATACTCCATATAAAAAATATCCTTTATTTGCACAATTTATTGTTACTTAAGCTGTTATTGTATCAGTTAAGATATCAAATTATGTTATTTACTGTTCTTTATCAATTGTGCTTTGTATTATTGTCAACTTTTTTGTTAAATAAATGAAAATATAAAAATAATAAAGTATAAAATAAATGAACTTTTAAAGGATTTTTAGGTATCATATACGAATCTTTATTTGGACCCGAAATATCAATAGATAGAATAAGTTCGTCATTAACATTTAAAGTCGGGTTTTAAAATGAGAATTAGATTGATCCGAAATTTTAAGTTTATGTAAATCTAATAGTATTTTTATTATTATCTATTAAAATTCCTTTAGAATCGACACCTTCCTTAAAATAGAACTTGATGTCTATATATTCTAAAGGTAATAAAGTATTAAGAGTAAGTAAAAGTTTAGTTTAGGAAACTGAGATAAGCAAAGGTTATTATAAAAATTTAACAACTTGTTTATTCAAATTATCAAAAATAAGCATTATTGGAGATAAATTACTATAATAATTTCCATCGTTTTCCTTATGCAATTAAAATGCAAATGTACCTTAAGTAAATTAAGAATAGAACTAAATTGTAGCATCTGTCTATCCAACAATTACTTTAAGCGATGGAGGGAATAAATCGATGTTAACAATAGATCCTTTCAGTAAAAAGGAACGTGAAAATACAGGAGTTATTACTCCTTTTTAATTATATCTTTAAATATATAAAATAGGGTTAATCACTCCTTTTATCATTTAAATTTAGGTAATTTCATTTCCTTACTCATCTACATATTTTAAAATGTCTTAATTTGGATTTTATATAATATTTTATAATTAGAAATTAGATGATGAATCAAAAGATCTATAAAGTACTTTTTAGCAATTATTTTCTATGATTTCTATTATATATTTATATGCAAGAGGTGCAAAAATAGAAGGATTATACATATTATCTATTATTATATCATAAAATTAACCAGAACTTATAATTTCGTTCAAATAAACTTTAATACGTAATCCAAAAACAGCGCAATATCCTGATAATTCATTATTTAATAATCCCTTTTCAATAATTTTACATTTAGGCTCATAATGCCTTAATTAATTAATATATACTTAGGGAAAACTAATACATATAAAGTATCCTTCTTAAATTTAAGGTATATTTTGAGGAATATAAACACTAAAAACATAAGTAACTTTATTCTAACGCAAGAAATATGATGAAATTTAAGTACTTCTAAAATCTATAGTTTCCCTAATTATTTATTCTCCAAGTACAATAGGTTAGTCTATAACATAATAATATTCTTAATATTCATCATCATCCATATTATCGTCTATAGCTATGAAAAACAAGTCTTTTTCATATACAAGAGTTTATAAAACTCCACAAACTCTAAAAGTTATAGTTTATCCAAGTTCAGTAACTTCTTAAAAATGCTTTACTTCAAGGACATAGGGAGCAACTACATAACATGATAAAAGCCCATTATATGAACCTTAATAACAGCTTATTCCATTTTTATCTCCATCTCTAGATAGAAAAGGGTTATAATATTTAGGAAATACTATTATTATCCTTGACTCATCTGTTATTTTTGATTTTGTTATTTTGGCTGATATCTATATTTCTAAACCGCTTCCTGGAGTAGCGAAATATTTTTTAATTTATATATCTTGAACATTTTTATTTTATTTAGAAGAATAAGTTTCTAAGTCTTTATTTTAATTATTAGGAAGTGGTATTGGTACTATTGTTTCTTGATTAAATATTTAATTATCTTTATAAGAATATGTAATTATATATTTAGAAAGGGTATTTTAAGTAATTAAGTTGTAACATTTTATATAAAAAATTATTTCTTCTATTTATTCTATTGATTTAAAAACAATTTATAATAATAATTTATTGTCGTTTTTTAAATAATAAATAATAGACTAAATACCATTATATGATATTAGTTATCCATTTTTAGTTTATTCGAAAATATCACTGTATAAATTAGACAATTATTATTTGTTCGTCTAAAAAAAATTACCTAAATCAATTTCTATCATTTCGTTCACATAAAAGCTTTTAGAAGTTAGTCTTATTAAAAAGCTTAAAAAAGTAATCGATTCTTTATTAAAGTTTTGCTACTAATATTAGATAATTTCCATTTTGGTTTAAAAATTTTTGGTTTTGTCAAATTTTAAATCAATATCTGTTTTTTCTGCTTATAAATTTGTGACTTATTAATTATAAATCTGAATTTTGACTTTTGCATCAACTCCAGCATCATCAGTTGTAATTCCATATTAAAAAATTTTAATTTTGCTTTATCTTGGCCAAGATCCACTATTTGTCTAAATTTTAAAAGCTAACTCTTTCGTTAATTCCTTAATTTTACAATCTGCAGGACAAACAGGATGAGCACAAGCTGGATTACAAGCCTCAGTAGAGCAAAAACAAACAACAGTACATTAATTTTCTTTAAAAGGTTAATCATTAATAGACACATTACATACGCTATATTCATTTTATTTTAAAGGTAAATTGTTAATAGATTAAATAACTACAAAAAATTACTATTCTAAATTAATTGGTGTAACAATTTCAAAAACCAAATATATAGAATTTTGGTTTTTTTTTAGTGTAGGCATTACTATAGTTTCGATAACTGCTGGTTATAGTGTATTTAAAAAGTTTTTTTGCAAAGTTTACAAAATTCCATCTTGATTAGAATATCCTGAAAATGAATTAATTGAAAAACTATTGTCTTTATTAAAAAAACTTTGATTTGGCAGATTAAATGGACTGAGAGTTATTTAACTTAAATTAGTAACTGTACCTTTGTTAAATGGACAGAATACACCGTATTTAGAAATAGCGTTTTACCTATAATTGTAAAATAAGCATTTATTCAGAGAATCATCAGTAAAAGTAGCTTAAATAGTACTTTAAATGTCATACTAATTAGTTTTAGTCTTATAAAACTGATAATCGCAGCCGAAGGTAAAGGAAGAAGCGCTGCTTAATCTAATATTAGGGGCACCACCAGTATGATAAGCTTTTATAGGCAAAGAATTTATTTATTTGCCAACTTAACAAGTAATGCAAGCGCTTAAATCTATACCATATTAATAGTCATTTACATTACTTAATTCAGGTAATGGAGGGATTAAAGTTTTTGCATTTTTTACAAAAGTTTTTTGTATTAATAGCTTTATATCTTATAATTAGTCATTTACAATAACACCTGCGTGTATTGATATTGAAAGATCTTAGTCGTTAGATTTAATTGGTATGAGTAACTAAAATTTAGAAGTAGGTTATTCTTACATTGTAATTTCTATTTTGTTCATTGTGAAGTAATAATTATAATAATTATAAAATTTTTTCTTGTTTAAATATCAATCTATGTATATCCTGTACAAGTATAAGGATTTTATAAATCTGATAACATTTAGCAGCTTATTTAATTATAAGATTAATTATAATAATAAAAATCAACATTATCGAAAAATAAAGCAATTTTAAAAGGAACATTAGTAGATTTATAATCAGGTAGTGTGCCGTAAATATGAACAAATGTGGGAATGAAATCGCCTGCATTTGCGGTATAATAATTAGCAAAGTTACTTTGTATATTAGGTAGTTTTCCGTTATCAATTGAATATCCATTAATAAGAACTGTAGAAATTATAGTTTATTTATTTGTAGGTCCATTTATTCCTTCTATAATTTAAATAAAAAAATCCATATTCTTATCTTCTGTATACATTGAAGAATGCCAATCAAATTGGAATTAATTTAATCCAAAAAGATTATCTTTTGTAGGGGCTTATTAGAATATAGTTGCTATTTAATTTTAACTAATAAACTATATTTATATTTGTAATTACTAATTATTTTAGGATATTTTAGGAACGGATACACGAGGAACAGTAGAATCATTTAATTCTACAGAGACACTGCTTTATTGAATGCTAAATTTAGGATTCATTATAATGTTCATTCCAACATTATTTATATCATTAAAACTTTTATCTGCTAAGCTATCATATTATATTGCTTTTACAGCATCAGTGTAAGGAGCTTAGAAACAAAATACTAATTTTTAAATTTAATTGTTTCCTTTTATCCCTATATCTGTAGTAGGGTTGAAATTAATTAAGTTTTTAGAACTATTAATTGAGCTTACTTGAGTAAACTTATGTTTAGTCTCTTAAGGAACCCAATTTCTACCGTTTTTAGATTTAATGGAGTAAGCATTTTAAGGATATGTTTTTTAAACTAGTTATGTTTAGTGAATATTTTTGCTTAAATAAAAAGCCTAATTAAATTTAAGAATTTAAGCTATATATAAAGGCTATTTAGCTCCTAAAACTGAATTTATAATTTTGTCGATACAAAAGTTAATAAAATCAAAATTACTTAAAGGAATGAAAATATCTTTTGACAGTATTTTTTTTTCATTTTCATTAATATAATTTTCATTTAATGTATAGTAATTAGCACTTTAAATTTAGCCAGTATAACTTTCCATCCCTGGTGCAAAAGCTAGTAAAACGACATCATCAAACGTCTTTAATTATTTTAAATAATCTTCTATATTTTCAGTTTGAATTAACACTTAGTATATTTCTTTATAATTTCTTATATTATTTAAAAATTATAAATCTCTACTAATTACAAAAAAGTTATGTTAAGAAATATCTATTCTTTCAACTGTTTCTATTGAAAGACTTCCGAATTCATTAAAAAAGATATCTGATTCGTAATCATCGTAATTAAAAAACCTTTAAAATAATATTTCTATTAAAATATAATATATAGATATATTATTACATTTTAAATGAAATATAATATTCTTAATCTTTTTTAATTAACCAATAGAAGAACATATTAATTTTCTTTTATCAGATGTGTCTTTGTTATATTCTCTACAAAAGTTGTCTTTGACTTATTACGGATTGACGTTGAATCCAGGAAAATTATGTTTTATTGAACCAGCTAATAAAATATCATCAGGTTCTGTTTTAAGTTTTAGAATTACTCTTAACTCTTGTTATTCTGGAGTGTCGATATCTAATATAAATCTAAATTTAAATGAATTAAAAGGAATATAAGAAGCATCTTTTTTATCCCCTCTTACAACAATCATTTTAAATGGATTTTATTAAGACGGTAAAACATCCCAGCCAAAACTAACTTTATAAGAAGCTAAGTTTATTGGGCTTGTTTCAAATATATTATTTGCATTTCCTATTGAAAGAATATGTGGTGAATAATCTCTTAGCATTCTTAATTAAACACCAATATTTTGAATAACAAAGGAAGGATTTTTAATAGTTGCTTCTATTCTATAATATTTTGTGGCTTATATAGCTTAAGGCTTTAAAAGAATTATAAGAGAGTTAGTTTAAATATCTACTGTACATTTATATTAAGAATCTAAAAGTGGATTGTTTATTGGAATTAAATCTTTCTTTACTGATTTGCAACCTTTTTCGAATTCAAATTAAAATGAATTATCGTTTAGTAAAATGATAAACCTTATATCTTCGTCGCTTTAAGAATAATTAGTAATTTATTGAGAATCGAAATCTATGTTTTTTAATTATTTTTAAAAGTAAAAAAAATTAATTGATTAAAATATAAAGAGAAAATAAAATATAATATATAAAATTTATATATATAATATATAGATATATAATTATAATTTTTTTATTATATTAATACCAAACCAAACTATATTATCTCTTTTTGATAGTTATTTTCTAGTCTTATCATTTTCAAAGAAAACATTAAATTTTAGATTTTCAAAGGGTGCAGGTTATAAGTAAATATAAGCAAAACCTGAATTAAAGTCATATTTTTAGCTATTTTTATCGATTCCGCTCACAGTTTCGATTTAGATTTATAATAAACAATCCACTTTTTAATATTACAAAGCTCTTTTATCATTTATTTAAATCATAATTTAATACCAGCCACTTTAAATTTATATTTAAAATTAGTTTTAATCATAAAAATGGCCATAATAATTTGTAGAGTCAACACTTTTTGCATAAAAAATTAAATTTCCTTAAATTTACTATTATTTATCTAAGCTTGTCCAAGTCGCTAAAAGTCCATAAGGACGAAATAAAGAGTCAATAGAAGAAATATCTGGAGTTAAGCTATAATGCAATTGGAAGGGAAATTAAAAATTTATGTAATCAGTTTTAGTAAGCTTAGAAACTATTTAAAATTTAAATTGTAATTTTGTTAAATAACCTGCGTTTGAATAATCCATTATTATATCATCAGAAGAAATTTAAGTAGAATAAAAACAAATAACAAAATATAAAAATAAAATTAATTAAATTTTTCTCATTTTTATTTATATAAAATTATATATATTTTATTATTAAGAAAGAATAAAAAAAAATATATATTATTTTTTTAAAATTAGTTTTATTTTTTTATAATATCATAATATATTTAATTTTAATTATTAACAGTTTTCATTTTTATATAAATTTTAATAATTCATTATTATTCTTATATATATATATAACTTTTAATATAAAGCATAATAATATTCAATTTTTTAATTTTTTATATAAATATTAAATAATATGAATAAAAATTAAAAAAAATTGCAAATAAGATTTTTAATAATAATTTATTTAAATTATATTAAAATTAATAATATGAATATGATTATTAAATTATATATAATTTATTAATTATATTTATAATTAATTTAACATTAAAATAAGCTGATTTTATTACAAATATAGTTATAGGCATTTTATTTATTGATAATCATAAGATATTTTCAAACTATTATGAAGATTTAATAAAATCTTATAATTATATTAAACCAAAATATATATATATATTATTATAAATTTTTATAATAATATAATTATATTATAATTTTTAATAAATTGTTATAAAATATATAAACCTTTTTTAAAATTAATAATAATATATTAAATTATTTAAATTTAAAATATATATTTATTAATTCAATATTTATAATTAATTTTAATTATATTTATATTTCATTTAATTTTAATATTACTATATATTTTTATAATAAAAATAATAACGTTTTTGTAAATTAGAAAATGCTTTTATTTTCTATATTTCATTTTTATATAATAAAATATATATATTTTCTAATTTACAATATATTTATTTTTTATAAATTACAAATATTTAATATATTTATTATTTTATTAAAATAATTATATAATAATATTAAACTAAATGTCTTAAGTATTAGGTTGCATTGGTTAAATTTTCGGTTTTAATGGATCTAAAGAACCTTAATTTTAGCTACTTAAATAATAACCTTATTAAATTAGAAAGATTTAATCATATATTATTGCAAAAGTATAAATAAAAAATAAAAATGAAAACTAAGCATTTAGAATTTTAGCAAATTATATAGGAGCGTTTGGAAAACCTTTTAATACAAAAAGTAAATCGCTTGCAATGACAGCTCCTGTTTTAAAAGAACCAATAAAAATTTAGATGACAACACCAGTTTTAAATTAAAATGAGTTTTTATCTTTTGTGCTTCCGTTTGAATATTCATAAATAGATTAAGTTCCTGAGCCAAATGACAAAGAAATTGTTTTCGAAAAAGTAGATGAATAAGTTGTTGCTGTATGCTAATTTTCAGGAATTACAAATGATAAAATATTTAAAAGTAAACTTGAAGAATTGTATAAATAAATTAAAAATGATAGATTTATAAATGAAGAAGAAAATATTGAACAATTAAATTATTAATTTGCACGTTATAATCCACCTTTTTGTATTCCCTTTATGAGAAGAAATGAAGTTTGGATTATATTAAATGAATAAAAAGTTAATTCTATAATTATTTAAAAAGAATGAATTTAAAATATATATATAAAATAAAATATTTATTATAAATTTAATTAGTTGTAATAAAAAAAATACAATTAATAATTTTAGTTTTTTAATATATTATCAAACAAATTTATTATAAATCTCAAATATAATTAAAATTTATAAATATTTTTCATTTTCGTATAGCCTTTAAAATTATAAAAGTATGTTTAGATTTTTGAATATTTTTTTAACATTAGCATTTCAAATATTATAAAAAAATATAAACATAAAAAAATGATATTAAATTTTATTAAACTGCATAAAAATTATTTAAATTAAATTTAAAAAATATTTAATTTTATGAATATTTAAAAAAAAATTCTTATATATTATTGATAATTAATTTCAGATTATTAAATATATTTTTTTATTTACTTGCAATAAAAATAAAAACATAAAAAACATTATTTAATCAACTTACTTAATAATTTATTGAATATAGTTTATATATTATTAGAAATTTATAAATAAAAAATCATACTTGTAAATTAAGCTTTTTAATTATTGAATTCAAATAGATAAACAGATTTTATATTTATACATAAAGTTTTAATCTTTAAAAATTATTTGAAGAATTATTAATCATTTATAAAAATTTAAAAATAAAAAATCTAAAATTATTAGAATTACTTTATAAAAAATTTGTAAAATATTTTTAAGAAGTTGTAAATAAATAATCAAATAATTCGACTTATCTTTTTAATAAATGTTATATCAATAATAAAACTAATTTTTTTAATTAAATTATTATTAAATTTATAATTTAGTAACAGAAATGAGCTATATAACAAATATACCTGAATTTTAAAAAATAATACATTTAAATATTTAAAATGAAAAAATGAATATTCAAAAAATAATTATTATTTAATTATATATAATTTCAATTAAATTTACTATTTATTTTTTTAAAGAGCAATTAATTTTACTAGATCTTACTCCTGTTTATAAATTTAAATTATAAAAAATTTATAAATCTAATAAATTAAATTTATCCGTAATATATATAATTTTAATTTAATATTTATATTTTGATAGAAAATGAACCAAACTTTAAATTATTTAGATAATTAAGAAGTTGATATGAAAAAATAAAATATAAAAAAAAATATATAATTTAAATTAATAATTTTTAAATAATATATAAATTAAATATTTAATATATATAATACACAATTCATGTTATTATAATTTCTTAACTCACAGCAACCTAGAAAATCAATTGTAAACAAATACAATACAATACAATATAAAATATAAATATAATTTATTTTTAATTATAAAGCAGGTAAAATAAAAATAAAACTGAACTAAAACAATAATTAGTATAATTATTCATAATTAAAAAAGGAAAACATACGAAGTATATTTACAAAATTAATATAATGGGAAATAAATGCAAAGCATGCTATAATTTTAATATGAATAAAAATTAAAAACAAATAAAAAAAATTAAATAATATATAATTAATAAAAAGTTTTAAAAATAAATATAAAATATATCACTATCATTAACTTAAATATAAATATATTGATATTTCTATAATAAAAATAATAAAATGCATTTACTTTTTAATATATAAAATTCTAACAAATATATATTAAAATGTTATAATAAAAATTGAATATAATTTAATAATTTTAAAGCAAATCAGCAAACTAATTAGTTAAAAAACTAAAATAAAAATGATTTTGTAAATAAGATAAATAATTTAAAGGATATTAATAAAAATATTAAAATTATTAGTAATTTATATTTTTTTTATGTAAGTTTTCAATTAATTAAAACTATAAAATATAAATACATATTTAATTTCTATAAATATTTTTTGAGATAAAATAATTATATATTTTTTTAAAATAAAATAAAAAATCATTTAAAAAAAAGAAAAGAAAAAATAATATTTTTAAATAAAATAAAAAATAAAAAAAAAATAAAAAAAATTAAAGAAAAGAAAAGAAAAAATAAAAAAAAAAAGAAGAGAAAAGAAAAAATAGAGTCTTTCTAGAGAAGAATTAATTTACATGTCTAAGATTTCTGAATAAACAGAAAGATTTGAAGACATGCTTGATTACATGAGATAAGTAGTAAAATTGGACCAAGAGCTATCTGTAGAAGAAAGAAACTTACTTTCGGTTGCTTATAAAAATTCTGTTGGATCACGCAGAACTGCATGGAGAGCTCTTTCTTCAATTGAATAAAAGGAAGAAGCTAAAGGTTCCAAGAATTTAAATCTCTTAAGAGAATACAAAAAAAAATTGAAACTGAACTTTCTTAATTCTGCAATAACATTTTAGAATTACTAGACAATCATTTGGTTCCTAAAGCTAAGGTATTAATAATATTTATATTTAAATAAATGTTACAATTTTACTTAAAAAAAAAGTCAAATGAAGGAAAAGTTTTCTTTTTAAAAATGAAAGGAGATTATTACAGATATATTTCAGAATATGCATAAGGATAAACTCATTAATAGGCATCTAATGGAGCTTTAGATGCTTATTAAAAGGCTTCTGATATAGCTAACAAAGATTTAAACACAACTCATCCTATTAGATTAGGTTTGGCTTTAAATTTCTCAGTTTTCTACTATGAAGTCATGAATGATCCTTCTTAAGCATGTAACCTTGCTAAACAAGCTTTTGATGATGCTATTGCTGATATTGAACATATTGAAGAAGATTAATACAAAGATGCCACTACTATTATGTAATTAATTAGAGACAATTTAACACTCTGGACATCTGAATTATAGAATGATGATGAAGGATAAGTAGAAAATATTTGAAATATTTATATAAATCATTAAAAATTTAAAAATCATTTATTAATAGTTATATATAAAGATTTTTATTTTATATTTTTTATTTTTATTTACATTTACATTTAAAATTATAATTTGTATAACATAATTTGTAAATTATAAACAAATTTTTTTTGTAAAAATGAATATATTGTGAATGAAAATTAAAAATTTTAATACATTTTTCAACTTTAAATTTTAATTAATATTAGTATAAAACTAAAGTATAATTAATATGATAAATTCAACTTAAGTTTATATGTTATAAGATAAAAGTTAAGGTTAATATTGAGATTCGGATTGGAATTAAAAATAGGGTTGAGGATAGGGTTGGGATTGAGGTTTGGGGTTGGGGTTGGGGTTGGGGTTGGGGTTGGGGTTGGGGTTGGGGTTGGG